>NC_058403.1:7870180-7873730 GCF_002201575.2 Neomonachus schauinslandi | reverse complement strand
ATAGTTGTAGGAAAGCAGAAGAGGCCCTCAGAAGACTCGATGCGGGGGTGGGTCTGACAGTTTGGGACAGAGTGTGTCTGGGTGGGGTGCCAACTTCTACTCGTCTTCTGTGATGAGAGTTCATCTTCCTTGCTGAAGACACTCCCGGGAGGGGATTGAAGATGGCCGAGGTCCTTTTGGAGGAGCTGTCTTCAGGCAGATGATGCGGGGCAGACATTCAGCAAAAATACGTGGAGTCAATCAACAGCTATTCACTTCACTCTAGGAATTTGTAACTCAATTGGTAAAAAATGGCAGTTGTATCCATGAATGTATCATCTAAGAGAGAAATATAGAAGAAAGGTAAGTTCTGGTTTGACAAGTTGCGACCTCTGTTTTTTTGTTCCATTTACTTATGTTTAACCACTCACTGTCTGGACTTCCTTCTTGACAAAACATTTAATATACAAAGTTGTGAATGGTGTACATACTTGCTTTGTTGCTGCAGGGCAAATGATTCCAGTCCCTTTGGAGATCCAGTGAGCAGAAAGTAGGCTGTACTCTAATACAACATTATGGGTATGATGGAACGATTAACTCCTGACTGGCTTTAATATATCCTGGGGGTTTTTTCTGGCTTAAGAATACTACAAAACGCTGGAGCTGACATTCCTTTTATACTTTTCTCCCTTATAGAAAGATGTGTCTGCTTTTCATTGTTGGAGTCGGTGTCTATCAGGGACCACCAATCAATAGCTTGGACAAAGCTGGAGGTACAGCAAATGTCACATACAAAATTGAAATCAAGTCAGAGAAAGCAGATAAGAGAAAGTTTAATAAGAAGGAATGATAGGAGAGTAGTTCTTAAGAACCTAGGGAAGTAAGCAAAGAAACCAATAATTGTTGGATGCCCCCTAGGTTCCTGCTATTCTGAGCTCACTGTTACATGTTTATTTCTTCAGAAATGAGAAATGGGAAGAAGCCTATTTTAGGATATTCGAAAGATTTAGAATCTGGGCTATTATGTAAGACCTGTAGGGATATGGGGCCTATTTTTTTTCTGCTGATTACCAATAATCAATTGTAAAAAAATTAAGAAAAGGTCACAGAGAAGAAAAATGTCATTTGTAATTTGTAATTTTACGACCCAATGATAAATGTTACAAAATTTATTTTAATATATGCACTTTTTTGTTTGCTTTTTGTATTTTTTAATTCAGTTAATTAATATATATTATATTATTAGTTTCAGAGGTAGAGGTCAGTGATTCATCAGTCCTATATAACAGCCAATGTTCATTACATCATGTACCCTCCTTAATGTCTATCACCCAGTTACCCCATCCTCCTACACCCCACACCTCCAGCAACCCTCAGTTTGTTTCCTATGATTAACAGTCTCATAGTTTATCTCCCTCTCTGGTTTCATCTTGTTTTATTTTTATTTTTCCCCTATGATCCTCCCTTTGTTTCTTAAATTCCACATATGAGTGAGATCATATAATAATTGTCTTTCTCTGACTTATTTCGCTCAGCATAATACCCTCCAGTTCCATCCATGATGATGTAAATGGTAAGATTTCATCCTTTTGATGGATAAGTAATATTCCATTGTGTATATATAACACATCTTCTTTATCCATTCATCTGTTCTTGGACATCTGGGCTCTTTCCACAGTTTGGCTATTGTGGACATTGCTGCTGTAAACATCGGGGTGCAGGTGCCCATTCGGATCACTACATTTGTATCATTGGGGTAAATATCCAGTAGTGCAGTTGCTGGGTAGTAGGGTAGCTCTATTTGCAACTTTTCGAGGAACCTCCATACTATTTTCCAGAGTGCTACACCAGCTTGCATTTCCACCAACAGTGTAGGAGGGTTCCGCTTTCTCCCCATCCTTGCCAAAATCTGTCATTTCCTGACTTGTTAATTTTAGCCATTCTGACCAGTGTGAGGTGATATCTCATTGTGGTCTTGATTTGTATTTCCCTGATACCAAGTGATGTGGGACATTTTCATGTGTCTGTTGGCCATTTGAATGTCTTCTTTGGAGAAATGTCTGTTCATGTCTTCTGCCCACTTCCTGATTGGATTATTTGTTCCTTGGGTTTTGAGTTTGGTAAGTTCTTTATAGATCTTGGATTCTAACCCTTTATCTGATAATGTCATTTGCAAATACCTTCTTCCATTCTGTAAGTTGCCTCTTAGTTTTGTTGACTGTTTCCTTTGCCATGCAAAAGCTTTTTATCTTGATGAAGTCCCAATAGTTCATTTTCACTTTTGTTTCCCTTGCCTTTGGAGACATGTCTAGCAAGAAGTTGCTGTGGCCGAGGTCACAGAGGTTGCTGCTTGTGTTCTCCTTTAGGATTTTGATGGATTCCTGTCTCACATTGAGGTTTTTCATCCATTTTGAGTTTATCTTTGTGTACGGTGTAAGAAAATGGTCCAGTTTCATTCTTCTGCATGTGGCAGTCCAATTTTCCCAACACCACTTGTTGAAGAGACTTTTTTCCATTGGACATTCTTTCCTGCTTTGTCGAAGGTGAGTTGACCATCGAGTTGAGAGTCCATTCCTGGGCTCTCTATTCTGTTCCATTGATCTATGTGTCTGTTTTTGTGCCAGTACCATACTGTCTTGATGATGACAGCTTTATAATAGAGCTTGAAGTCTGGAATTGGGATGCCCCTAGTTTTGGTTTTCTTTTTCAACATTCTTCTGGCTATTTGGTGTCTTTTCTGGTTCCACACAAATTTTAGGATTATTTGTTCCAGCTCTGTGAAAAAAATTGATAGTATTTTAATAGGGATTGCATTAAATGTGTAGATTGCTCTAGGTAGCAAGAACATTTTAACAATATATGTCCTTCCAACCTATGTGCATGGGCTCCAGAAAGCTAACTGCACAACCCTGCCTTGCTCACCCAGGCTAGGCTGTTTTGTGCCCCGTGTTTTTGCCTGTGCTGTGCCTTCTACCAGAAATCCTCTGCCCCCTCCAATGTCCCCCACTCCTATCCCATCATCATCTAAGGATCCTTGCTACTCCATGTCTGGTCCCAGCATGGACAGCCCATGGGGGCCATGCAGGGTCTCAGCTCCATGACCTGAGGAATCCGAATCTTTCTGTGACAAGGTCTCCAAGAGATTCATATGCTCTTTAATTTTTTAAAAGATTTTATTTATTATTTGACAGAGAGAGAACACAAGTAGAGGGAGAAGCAAACTCCGGAGCAGGGAGCCTGATGCGGGGCTCGATCCCAGGACCCTGGGGTCATGACCTGAGCTGAAGTCAGACGCTTAACCGACTGAGCCACTCAGGCGTCCCAATTCATATGCTCCATAAAGTGTGAAAGCACCATTGGGAACGCCTGCTCATCTATCAGTATTCAGCTCAGAGGCCTCCTCCTCCGGAGAGCCCCCCTGCCCTGCCACCCCACCCCAGCCTGCAGCAGGGACAGTTAGAGGGGCGGGATGGCCCAGCAATGAGGGCACATGCCACCTTCAGGAGCACTTCCAGTCCCCGAGCCTCTCTCTCCTGCTGCCTGTGACTCTGTGGGAGGACACGGTGTATTT
>NC_058403.1:7832508-7855180 GCF_002201575.2 Neomonachus schauinslandi | reverse complement strand
CCATGCAGACCCCGTGAGCCCCCTCCCAGAATCCAGCCCCGTCTCCCTCTCCCCTCGTTCCCTTGTCCCCAAAGCCACGCAGATCTGTGCAGAACACACATCACACCCGTGGCCAGCCACCAGCCCCTGTCTCCAGGTCTACACCCGCCCGGGTGTCTCTACCCTGCACGAGGGAGAGCTCTGTGCAGGGGCCCTGCTGCCTGCCCCCTTCCCTCTCACCTGTGCCCGGTTTCCCCAGCCCAGGCAGCACAGCCCTGCCTCGGCCTTGACACTCCTGTGCTCCCTGCCTGGAATATTCTGCCCCCTGCTCTCCCAGACTACCTCCTGTGACCTTCATCTCAGCCTAAATGTCCCCTCTGGTTGTGGCCCCTGACCCCTGTAGTCATCACCCTATTGGAATTCTCTGCAGAGCAGAGATTGCTATTCCTTGTCCCCTTGTTCTTGATTCCCTGGCCTTGCCCCCACTAGGACAGAAGCCCTGGGGGTCCTCGGGCCCCACCCCATGCTGCGGGACAGCGCTAAAGACATCTTAGAAGCTGCAGAGATACTCACTACATATGTGGGTGCGAATGAAAGCAAATAATACACACAGGCACACTTCGGATCAAATAGAATCATGAGTGCGCGTCCTTCTCCAAATTGCTCCTGGACCCTTTTCTGCCTGCCCTGTGCCCGAGGATGACTCCCCTACCTGCACTCAGGCCCTCTGGGGGCTGCCTCCTTGCCCAGCAGTCCATGGAGGTCTGGATGGCAGAGGGGGGCACTTTGCCCCATTCCTGGGACAGCCCCCCACTGGGCTCAGCAGATGCCACTTCCCTGTCCTCCCTCCAGGCCCAGGGGTGGGACCGCCTCCCCCTGTGGCTGGAGGCTGGGAGCCCCCTCCTTGGTCCTGCCCTACTCCCTGCTGCAGCTGGGGACTGTCCCTGGACCTCTTCCTCTGGACCGTGTGGGAGAAGCGCTCCTGCCTGGGATCTTCCCTGGTCCATTGGGACACTCTGCTCTCTGTGCAGAAGATCAAGGAGACTTTCCTCTCTTTACACATTACACACACACACGTTTTTTTCCTTTCAGTAATTTATTTATCTACAAGCAATTAATGAAATTGTCAATTCTATTTTTACATTTTCAGGTACTCACAAAACAACTACAATAGTCTAGATTCTGCATCCTGGGGCGTGTGCGTGTGCACGCGTCCACGTGCATGGGAGTGTATGCTTGTCATCGGGAGAAAACTTTGTATTTTGACTGCTTAGAATACATAAGTGTTAAACAATAAATAGTATCTTAAACAAAACAACAAAGATTAAGAAAAAAATCACGGAACAAGGAAGAAATGGTTGCAGATTCTTAAGCTTTCCTATCTATAAGTTTAAGATTAAACTAATCCCATGAATTTAGGACTAAAATAAGAATTAAGGACTAAAATATGAATTCATAAAACAACTACAGTAGTCTAGATTTGCATCCTGGGGTGTGTGCATGTGCACATGCCCACGTGCATGGGAGTGTAGGAGAAAACTTTGTATTTTGACTGCATAAAATTCATAAATGTTAAACAACAAACAGTATCTTAAACAAAACAACAAAGGCTAAGAAGAAAAAAATTGCAGAACAGGGAAGAAATGCTTGCAAATTCCTAAGTTTTCCTATCTATAAATTTAAGACTAAACTAATGCTATGAATTTAGGACTAAAATATGAATTTAGGACTAAAATATGAACTTAGGACTAAAATGTGAATTTAGGACTAAAATTTGAATTTAAGACTAAAATTTGAATTTAGGACTAAAATTTGAATTTACGACTAAAATATGAGTTTTAGGACTAAAATTTGAATTTAGGACTACACTAACTATTTCATACAGTTTGAGTGAGATGTTGTTTTGTTTAAGTTTTTTCTCTCTCTCTTTTTTTAAGGCAATCACATAAATACTGAGTTATTTCTGCGGAACTGTAACCCTAGTCCTAGAGCACAGAAATGGTCTTGTTTGAAAGTCTCCATCCATGTCCACGATAGAGGATGTCTTCAGTCCCAGTGGTATTAATTTAAATCCGACCACCATACCTACAGCAGAGAGTTCTAAAGCGTCCGGCGGGGAAGCTCTGTATTCATGACAATGTGGACGAAGCTCTAGTTACACAGTCCGCGATGGGGTTCCACCGCGATCCTGCGGAGAGTCACTGTGGCATCAGTTCCGAAAGAGGAGCCGTTTCACTAGAGAGAGAGCCATCAGACGTTCTTCACGGAGCTCCGCGCAGATGCTGAGCCGGGCTTTGGCTGCCCAGAGCCCAGCTGCCCTGAGCCCGGTCACCCTTGCAGGCGACTCCGGGTCCCGGGGCCCTCACGGTGGGCCTTCCATCCCCCCTGGGGGCCTGATCACCCCAGGGACCCCCTGACACTTCCCAGCCTGCGTGGGCTGTGGGCGCAGCAGCAGGACCAAGAGGGTCCCTCAGGACAGGCCGGCAGCTGGACTCCACACCGGCTAGCATCCGCCTCAAGCGATCATTCTCTTTCCTTAGCTCCTGGAACTCCCTCTCTCTGGGCGCAGCTCCCACCCAGCTCTTTGTGGCTCTGTCCTGATGGAAGAGGACCAGCTTGCGATAGTAGGAGGTGGTTCTCTCCAGCTCCTTGCCCAGGTCTTGGGCCATCTTCTTGTAGAGGTTGCGAATCTGGCACGTGAAGTTCATTTCTCTGTACGCGCCGGCCAGTTGCTTCTTCATTTCCAAGCACTGAGCTTCCGCTTGAAACACTTCTCGGTGAAGTTGCAGGATGTATTTTTCCTGTTCATCCAGGGGGTTCTGAAGTTTCAGCTTCAGCGGCTGAATCTCCTTGTCCAGCTGTGAAGTTTCCTTCTGCAAAGAGGCTTCCTGGGTTTGCAGGCTGTGGATTTGTCGTGTCAGCTCCGCGATCTCTTGCCTTTCTGCCCACAGTCGTCTGGCTCTGTGTTGCTGTTCCCCTTCGGGACTTGGAGGGGCCCCAGGGCAGCCAGCATCCTCAGGGACGCCCTTCAGATCCACTGCTGCCCGATGGGCGGGCTGATCGCCATTTCCTGCTCCCCTCTTTGGCTGGACTCCCCGGGTGCCGGCACCGGCGTGCTCTGCAGGGAGGTCAGGCGGGGCGACGGCCTGCAGCCCAGGTCCGGGTCCCAGATCTTTCGGGACCAGCTCCATGCATGCCTTCGACGGCTCCAGCCTTTCTTCCCCCTCCTTCTCCTGCCCTTTCTGCCTCCATCTCGAAACTTCTTGGCTGAGCGGTTAGGGTCCTTCTGGAAAAGGAGTGTTTTCACTCTGATCCTTCGTTCTTTTCGTCAGAAGCTGTTCTCCATCCTTCTCGGATGTTCTGAGGATGGGTTTTTCCCCAGGGACCTGGGGCAGGTCGGGAGGCTGGCTCAGTTCCTTCAGTGCCTTCCTCAGAAAGTTGACAGTGTCCCTATCCACCAGCCTGCTCAGCTCTGTGTTCATTGCCGACAAGCACAGGGCTTCTAACAAGGGAGGACTGGCCAGCACCCCGGGCGGCCTGAGTGTGGCCTCGGCTTGTGTGGTTGGGCCACTCTCCTCACGGCGGGCTCCACACACTTCGTGGCGGGCAGAGCCCCTGTGGCCCAGCGCCGTCGCGCTTCTTCGAGTGAGTTGTCTCTTCACTAGGAGAACCAGCAGCACAGTCCATAGGAGCACCGCCAAGGGAAACACGGGGAGACTCGGGCTGTGTCCCCAGCTTTCAGAAATCAGCTGCAGCGCCCCCCACAGGTGCTCCAACACCAGCTGGCAAGTGGATCCGGCGGCCAAGAGGGGGCCCTCCATGGCTGCGTCGGGCTCCACAGCTCTGTCTCCAAGTGCCAGAGTCCTGTGGCCGCAACTGACCACTCAGAACCCTGTGGAGAGTTCCACCTATGAGGTCAACGGTGCCCGGCAACCAGGGCAGAGCAGTTGGGCCGGGGGAGGGGAGGCCAGCCAGGTTCCAGAAAACAGTTGCCCCTGACTTTGCCGTGAAGTAGAAAGTTGTCTCAATCACACAAGCCCTGGGGGAGGTGGGAACGGCTGATCCCGGCCCGGAGCTCAGCCACTCAGGCCCACCTGGCCCTACAGCAAACCTAGGGGCTCAAGGCAGGGCCAGGTCACGTCTGTCCGTGCGCACAAGACAATCAGGGCAGAGTGTTCAGGCCTCCTTCCCGGGCGAGGCCCGTTCTCCTGATCTGAAGTTTCCCTCGTCTGCAGGGACCCTGGTCCTGTCTGCAAAGGTCCCAGGTGCTCCCTCCTCTGAGGCTCCCTCCCTCCTCTGTGTGGTCACTGTGGGCTGGCAGGTCACTGTGGGTCTGAGACCGAGGGTGTCCCCAAAGCTATTGCCTAAGAGAGCAGGATTCCAGTGCTAACAACTCAGGAGAAATCCACCAGAACCGGCCGGGTCTGACACTTCCGTGGACCTGTGGAGCCAGCCTGTCCTTGTTCAATCCACGTGTTCCTGCAACAGGGTGACTTTGGTACAGGAGACCCGGTGACCCGGGCTGTTTCCCTAGGGGGCCCTGCGTCTACAGCCTGTGCCTCCCAAGGAGGGCCTGTGGGTGGCCAGCAGCCTTTCCTCCTCACCTGATAGTTTGGGGTCCATCAGAAGCCTGGTAGTAGGCTTGTTGCTCTGGGAGGGGTAGGAACGGCCTGCCCTTCCAGGAGGGTGCGCTGCCCGTGAGTCCTGGGTGAGGGAGCACCCTCGATTTGTCACCCTAGCAATGGATGGAGGACCCTTCTAAGCCTAACTCAGGGCACAGTCACTCACACAGTTTCCCAGAGGGTCAACCTTTGGTGGTTAGGCAAGAGTTCTGGTGGGGTTTTATGTCAGGGGATGGCAGAGCCTGGGGATTTAGTGTCCTCACTACGATGTCATGAACCTGAGGATGGGGTGGGGGTTGGCTTTGAGAACCACGCCTGGGAACATCTCACTGGACATTCTCCTGCAGGATATGTGGTTGAACAGTCTGGTCTGTGCCTAGGAGTCAGGGCCCTCCTGCACAGCTCCGATTCCACAAACACTCTCCCCTGCAGGCTTCCTCTCCCACAGACAGTTAGCTGGTAGAACTCGGCATCAACTTGGCTCAGGAGGAAAAAAGGGCCTTCTCTCTCCAGCCTATGTTTTACAAATCTAACAGATGGGGAAATGCCGCCTTATTGTCTCATCCCATTCAGCAGCTCTGGTGGTCCCAGACGGGGCAGAGACTTTATTTCAGGTGACAGACTCTGGGTCAGGCCTGAAATGAGACATTTGGGAGGCGTGGGGAACAGAAGTGCCCGTTAGCTTCAGTCTTTTTTTTTTTTTTAACAAAAAGCAAAGATCTTTTTTGATAAGTAACTTTCTTTTTTTCTTTTTTAATTTTAATTCAGTTAGCCAACATATAGTACATCATTAGTTTCAGACACAGAATTCAGTGATTCATCAGTTGCATAGAACACCCAGTGCTCATCACATCAGGTGCCCTCCTTAATGCCCATCACCAATTTATCCAACGTCCCCACCTCCCCTCCACCAACCCTCAGTTTGTGTGCTATCGTTAAGAGTCTCTCATGGGTGCCTTGGTGGGTCATTTGGTTAAGCGTCTGCCTTCGGCTCAGGTCATGATCACAGGGTCCTGGGATCGAGTCCCACGTTGGGATCCCTGCTCTGCGGGAGGCCGGCTTCTCCCTCTGCCGGACGCTCCCCCTGCTTATTCTCTCTCTGTGTCACATAAATAAAATAAAATCTTAAAAAAAAGTCTCTCATGGTTCGTCTCCCTCTCTGATTTCTTTCCTTCCAGTTTTACCTCCCTTCCCTTATGATCCTCTGTGCTGTTTCTCATATTCCACATATGAATGAAACCATATGATAATTGTCTTTCTCTGATTGACTTATTTCGCTCAGCATAATACCCTCCAGTTCCATCCATGATGATGTAATTGGTAAGATTTCATCCTTTTTGATGGATAAGTAATATTCCATTGTGTGTGTGTGTGTGTGTGTGTGTATATATATATATATATATATATATATATATATATAACACATCTTCTTTATCCATTCATCTGTTCATGGACATCTGGGCTCTTTCCACAGTTTGGCTATTGTGGACATTGCTGCTGTAAACATCGGGGTGCACGTACCCCTTTGGATCCCTACATTTGTATCTTTGGGGTAAATACCCAGTAGTGCAATTGCTGGATCATTTGGTAGCTCTATTTGCAACTTTTCGAGGAACCTCCATACTATTTTCCAGAGTGGCTACACCAGCTTGCATTTCCACCAACAGTGTAGGAGGGTTCCGCTTTCTTCCCATCCTTGCCAAAATCTGTCATTTCCTGACTTGTTAATTTTAGCCATTCTGACCAGTGTGAGGTGATATCTCATTGTGGTCTTGATTTGTATTTCCCTGATACCAAGTGATGTGGGACATTTTCATGTGTCTGTTGGCCATTTGAATGTCTTCTTTGGAGAAATGTCTGTTCATGTCTTCTGCCCACTTCCTGATTGGATTATTTGTTCCTTGGGTTTTGAGTTTGGTAAGTTCTTTATAGATCTTGGATTCTAACCCTTTATCTGATAATGTCATTTGCAAATATCTTCTTCCATTCTGTAAGTTGCCTCTTAGTTTTGTTGACTGTTTCCTTTGCCATGCAAAAGCTTTTTATCTTGATGAAGTCCCAATAGTTCATTTTCACTTTTGTTTCCCTTGCCTTTGGAGACATGTCTAGCAAGAAGTTGCTGTGGCCGAGGTCACAGAGGTTGCTGCTTGTGTTCTCCTTTAGGATTTTGATGGATTCCTATCTCACATTGAGGTTTTTCATCCATTTTGAGTTTATCTTTGTGTACGGTGTAAGAAAATGGTCCAGTTTCATTCTTCTGCATGTGGCTGTCCAATTTTCCCAACACCACTTGTTGAAGAGACTGTCTTTTTTCCATTGGACATTCTTTCCTGCTTTGTCAAAGATTACTTGACCATAGAGTTGAGGGTCCAGTTCTGGGCTCTCTGTTCTGTTCCATTGATCTATGTGTCTGTTTTTGTGCCAGTACCATACTGTCTTGATGATGACAGCTTTATAATAGAGCTTGAAGTCTAGAACTGGGATGCCCCTAGTTTTGGTTTTCTTTTTCAACGTTCTTCTGGCTATTTGGTGTCTTTTCTGGTTCCACACAAATTTTAGGATTATTTGTTCCAGCTCTGTGAAAAAAATTGATGGTATTTTCATACAGATTGCATTAAATGTATACATTGCTCTGGGTAGCATAGACATTTTAACAGTATTTGTTCTTCTAATCCATGAGCATGGAATGTTTTTCCATTTCTCTGTGTCTTCCTCACTTTCTTTCATGAGTACTCTATAGTTTTCTGAGTACAGATTCTTTGCCTCTTTGGTTAGGTTTATTCCTAGGTATCTTATGGTTTTTAGTGCAATTGTAAATGGGATTGATTCCTTAATTTCTATTTCTTCTGTCTCATTGTTAATGTATAGAAATGCAACTTATTTCTGTACATTGATTTTGTATCCTGCCACATTGCTGAATTCCTGTATGAGTTCTAGCAATTTTGGTGTGGAGTCTTTTGGGTTTTCCACATAAAGTATCATATCATCTGCCAAGAGCAAGAGTTTGACTTCTTTGCCAATTTGGATGCCTTTATCTCTTTTTGTTGTCTGCTTGCTGAGGTTAGGACTTCTAGTACTATGTTGAACAACCGTGGTGATAGTGGACATCCCTGCCCTGTTCCTGACCTTAGGGGGAAAGCTCTCGGCTTTTCCCCATTGAGAATGATACTTGCTGTGGGCTTTTCCTATATGGCTTTTATGATATTCAGGTATGTTCCCTCTATTCCTACAGTGTGGTGAGTGTTAATCCAACAAAGGACGCTGTACTTTGTCAAATGCTTTTTCTGCATCTATTGAGAGGATGATATGGTTTTTGTCCTGTCTTTTACTTATGTAGTGTATCATATAGATTGATTTGTGGATGTTGAACCATCCTTGCAGCCCAGGAATAAATCCCACTGGGTTGTGGTAAATAATCCTTTTAGTGTATTGTTGGATCTTATTAGCTAGTATTTTGGTGAGAATTTTTTGCATCCATGTTCATCAGGGATATTGGTCTGTAATTCTCCTTTTTGATGGGGTCTTTGTCTGGTTTTGGAATCAAGGTAATGCTGGCCTCATAGAACGAGTTTGGAAGTTTTCCTTACATTTCTATTTTTTTTTTTAAAGATTTTATTTATTTGAGAGAGAGAGAATGAGAGACAGAGAGCATGAGAGGGAGGAGGGTCAGAGGGAGAAGCAGACTCCCTGCCGAGCAGGGAGCCCAATGTGGGACTTGATCCCGGGACTCCAGGATCATGACCCAAGCCGAAGGCAGTCACTTAACCAACTGAGCCACCCAGGCGCCCCTTACATTTCTATTTTTTGAAACAGCTTCAGAAGAATAGGTATTAATTCTTCGAATGTTTGGTAGAATTCCCCTGGGAAGCGATCCGGCCCTGGACTCTTGTTTGTTGGGAGGTTTTTGATTACTGCTTTAATTTCCTTGCTAGTTATGGGTCTGTTCAGGTTTTCTATTTCTTCCTGTTTCAGTTCTGGTAGTTTATTCATCTCTAGGAATGCGTCCATTTCTTCCAGATTGCCTAATTTGTTGGCATATAATTGTTCATAATATGTTCTTATAATTGTTTGTATTTCCTTGATGTTGGTTGTGTTCTCTCCTATTTCATTCATGATTTTATTTATTTGTGTCCTTTCTCTTTTCTTTTTGATAAGTCTGGCCAGGGGTTTCTCAATATTATTAATTCTTTCTCAGGCTCCTGGGTGACTCAGTCATTAAACGTCTGCCTTTGGCTCAGGTCATGATCCCAGGGTCCTGGGATTGAGCCCGCATTGGGCTCCCTGCTCAGCAGAGAGCCTGCTTCTCCCTCTCCCACTCCTCCTGCTTGTGTTCCTGCTCTCACTATTTTTCTCTCTGTCAAATAAATAAATAAAATCTTTAAAAAATATATTATTAGTTCTTTCAAAGGACCTGCTCCTTGTTTCATTGATCAGTTCTACTGTTCTTTTTTGTTTCTATTTCATTGCTTTCTGCTCTAGTCGTTATTAATTCCCATCTCCTGCTAGGTTTAGGCTTTATTTGCTCTTCCTTCTCCTGCTCCTTTAGGTGTAATGTTAGTTTGTGTATTTGCATATTGTGTATTGCGCTATACTTCCCTCATAGGACTGCCTTTGCTGCATCCCAAATGTTTTGAACAGTTGGGTTTTCATTTTCATTTGTTTCCATGAATTTTTAAAATTCTTTAATTTCCTGGCTGAGCCATTTATTCTTTAGTAGGATGCTCTTTAGCCTCCCTGTATTTGAGTTCCTTCCAAATTTCCTCTTGTGACTGAGTTCAAGTTTCAAAGCATTGTGGTCTGAAAGTATGCAGGGAATGATCCCAATCTTTTGGTACCAGTTGAGACATGATTTGTGACCCAGTATGTGATCTATTCTGGAGAATGTTCCACGTGCACTCAAGAAGAATGTGTACTCTGTTGCTTTAGGATGGAATGCTCAGAATATATCTGTTAAGTCCATCTTGTCCAGTGTGTCATTCAAAGCCCTTGTTTCCTTGTTGATCTTCTGCTTAGATGATCTGTCCACTGCAGTGAGTGGCATGTTAAAGTCCCCTACTATTGTTGTATTATTATCAATGTGTTTCTTTAATTTTGTTATTAATTGTCTTATATAAATGGCTGCTCCCATGTTAGGGGAATAAATATTTGCAATTGTTCGATCTTCTTGTTGGATGGACCCTTTAATTATGATATAGTGTCCTTCCTCATCTCTTATTACAGTCTTTGGTTTAAAATCTACTTTGTCTGACATAAGGATTGCTGTCCCAGCCTTCTTTTGATGTCCATTAGCATGATAAATGGTTCTCCACCCCCTCACTTTTAATCTGGAGGTGTCTTTGGGTCTAAAATGAGTCTCTTGCAGGCAGCACATTGATGGGTCTTGCTTTTTTATCCCATGTGATATCCTGTGTCTTTAGATCAGGGCATTTAGCCCATTTACATTCAAGGTAACTATTGAAAGATATGAATTTCATGCCACTGTATTGTCTGTACAGTCACTGTTTCTGTATATTGTCTCTGTTCCTTTCTGGTCTATGTTACTTTTGGGCTCTCTCTTCACTGAAAGGATCCCTTTTAATATTTCTTGTAGGGCTGGTTTAGTGATCACAAATTCTTTTAGTTTCTCTTTGTCCTGGAAGCTCTTTATCTCTCCTTCTATTCTGAATGTCATCGTAGCTGGATAAAATATTTTTGGTTGCATATTTTAATCTCATTTAGCACCCTGAATATATCATGCCAGTCCTTTCAGGCCTGCCAGGTCTCTGTGTATAGGTCTGCTGCCAGCCTTATGTTTCTACCTCTGTAGGTTAAGGACCCCTGTCCCGAACTGCTTTCAGGATTTTCTCTTTGTCTCTGAAATTTGCAAGCTTCACTATTATATGTCAGGATAGTGATCTATTTTTATTCATTTTGAAAGGGGTTCTGTGTGCCTCTTGGACTTGAATGCCTGCTTCCTTCCACAGATTAGGGAAGTTGTTAGCTATACTTTGCTCAAATACAACTTCTGCCCCACCTTTCCTTTTCCTCTGGGATCCCAATTATTCTAATATTGTTTCACTTTATGGTGTCATTGATCTCTCGAATCCTCCCCTTGTAATCCAGTATTTATCTCTCTTTGCCTCAGTTTCTTTATTCTCCATAAGTTTATCTTCTATATCACTGATTCCCTCTTCTGCCTCATTTATTCTAACAGTAAGAGCCTCCATTTTTTATTGCATCTCATTAATAGTCTTTTCGATTTTGACCTGATTAGATTTTAGTTCTTTTATTTCTCCAGAAAGGGATTCCCTTGCGTCTTGTGTGCTTTTTTGCAAGCCCAGCCAATATCTTTATAATCGTTATTCCAAACTCTAGTTCTGGCATCTTACTTATCTCCATACTGATTAGGTCCTTGGCAGTCAGTACTGCCTTTTGTTTTCTTCTTTGAGGTGAGTTTTTCCATCTTGTCATTTTTTTTTTAAAGATTTTATTTATTTATTTGACAGAGATTGACAGAGAGAGACACAGCGAGAGAGGGAACACAAGCAGGGGGAGTGGGAGAAGGAGAAGCAGGCTTCCTGCAGATCAGGGAGCCCGATGCGGGGCTCGATCCCAGGGCCCTGGGATCATGACCTGAGCCGAAAGCAGACGCTAAACGACTGAGCCACCCAGGCGCCCCTCATCTTGTCATTTTGTCCAGAGAATAGATGAATGAGAGAACAAAATAATAAAATAGCAACAACGACCCCAGAGAAATATACACTAAACAAATCAGAAGAGACCCGAAACTGAAAAAAAAAAATGAAAATGAAAAAAAAAAAAAGAGAATATAATCAGACAAGTGAACAGAATAGTGCAATACACTGGATCCTGTGTATATTTTGGTCTATTTGTTAGAAAAGTGGATCCCAAAACTAAAGAATGAAAAACTTATATATGTACAAAAATAAATAGTATGAAAGGATAGCATGAAAATGTAAAAATGAAAATTAAAGGAGAAAAAAAGAGGAAAAAAAAAGAATATAAAACAGACAGGTGAACAGAACACAGCAATACACTATACCCTGAGTGTATTTTGATTGGTTTGTTAGAAAAAACTACATCTCAAAATTGTAAAGAAAGAAAACTTATATATAAACAAAAATAAAATTAAATACGTTGAAAGGATAGAATGTAACTGTAATGGTGAAAATTTAAAAAGGCTTTAACAAAGCAAAACAAAAAAAAAGGAGAAAAAAAAGGAGAAAAAAAGAGCGACTATGATTAGACAGGTGAAGAGAACAGAGCCACACACTAGATTCTGGGTGTATTTTGTTGTTTTTTTTTTTTGTTAGAAGAAACTGCATCCCAAAATTGTAAAGAATGAAAAGCTTATATATGCAAAAATAAAATTAAATACAATGAAAGTATAGACTATAACTGTAAAAATGAAAATTAAAAAATATTTAAAAAAGAGTTGATAAAATAAGAAATTTGTTGAAAAAGGAAAGAAAAAAATTAAAATTGAAAGACTAATGAATTGTGGGGAAAAATTCATGAAGTTTTTTTTTTTTTAAGATTTTATTTATTTATTTGACAGAGAGAGACACAGTGAGAGAGGGAACACAAGCAGGGGGAGTGGGAGAGGGAAAAACAGGCCTCCTGCTGAGCAGGGAACCCGATGTGGGGCTCAATCCCAGGACCCTGAGATCACGAGCCGAAGGCAGTCGCTTAACCGACTGAGCCACCCAGGTGCCCCAAACTCATGAATTCTATATACTGTTTTCTCCTAGGACTAGAGTTTTGCAGTTCTCAGTGATTGGTGAACTTGGTCTTAGCTAGATGTTCTTGCTGAACCTTTGGGGGAGGGGCCTGTTGCGCTTATTCTCAAGTGTCTTTTTTTTTTTTTTAAAGATTTTATTTATTTATTTGAGAGAGAGAGAACACATGAGAGGGGATAGGGTCAGAGGACGAAGCAGACTCCCTGCCGAGCAGGGAGCCCGATGCGGGACTCGATCCAGGGACTCCAGGATCATGACCTGAGCTGAAGGCAGTCGCTTAACCAACTGAGCCACCCAGGCGCCCTATTCTCAAGTGTCTTAGCGCCCGATGTAGCTGCACCACCCTTGCCAGGGGCCAAGCTAAGTAATCTGGACAGGATTGCTCTATGTGGCTCTTGTTCCCTGAAGGCTTTCTGCGCAGCTTTAGAGGACGAGAATGAAAATGGCAGCCTCCCAGTCTCCAGCCCCGGAGCCGAAAGCTCGGGACCCCACTCCTCAGTGCACCCTCAGGGAAAAGCAGTCCATCACTCCTGTCTCCCCTGTCTCCGGCCGCACTCCGTGCTCACCCGGCCTGTGACCGAGCATTTCTATCTCAGGCACAGGAGCCCTTTTCGGGTCTCCAAACCCTGCAGACTCCTGTGGTGCACTCCCGTGCCACTCCTCCCAGGGGAGGAAGGGAGAGCCTCACTGGTTCTGCCATTTGTTTTGGGCCCCTGATTGGAGATTAGTTGCCTGACCGAGCCTCGGTTCAGCGTTCATGGCAACGCTGAGCTGAGAGCTCACTCCAGGGCTCACCAGCTGCCCTGCTCCAATGCCTGGGAACTCTGCTGCACTCATGCACCCCTGTCTTCCTGTGCCCCCAGGGATCCTGGGATCACACTGTCTCATCTAGGATTCTACCCCTGCTTCATCATCTGAGCACCTTTCAGGCAGGGATGTCCCTCCCTGGAGCAGACTTGTAAAAGTTCTGATTTTATGTTCCGCTGCTCTATCACTTGCTGGTAGCCAGCTTATGGAGGCTCCCTCCCCCTGTTCTATCTTCCCATATATCACCTCAGATTCACTTCTTCTAACCTCCCACCTTGCATAAAGTGGTCGCTTTTCTATTTGTAGAGTTGCAGCTATTCTTTTCTTCGATCTCTGGTTGAGTTCGCAGGTGTTCAGAATGATTTGATAGTTATCTAGCTGAATTCCTGGGATCAGACCAAACTAAGGTCTACTCTTCCGCCATCTTGGACTCAGCTCATATATGCACTTTTTTACAAAATTAAATACTACTACTTTACTACTGCTTTGTAACTTCCTTTATTTTCTAACAGACTGTGATCATCTTTCTCATGTTGTGAAAAATTCTTTTATTTTGTGTTCTATTTGACATGACACACCAAATTTTTTTGTTTTGTTTTTAAAGATTTTATTTGAGAGAGAGAGAACAAGTGGCGGGGAGGGGCAGAGGGGGAGAGAGAGAGAGAAAGAGAGAGAGAAGCAGACTCCCTGCTGAGCAGGAAGCCCAACATGGGGCTAGATCCCAAGACCCAGAGATCAAGACCTGAGCCAAAGGCAGATGCCTAACCAACTGAGCCACCCAGATGCCCCTGATGTGCCACATTTTTAAACTGAGGCTCCATTGCTGGACATTTAGGTTGCTTCCAATGTTTTAACTTGAGGACGTCCTTGAAGGGAGTCACACGAGGGATGGGGGCTTGGCCTGGGGAAATCTTTCAGATAAGCAAATGTTGGAAGACAAGGAGGTTAGATCCAGATGGGGAAGTCACAATTTTCTTCCAATATTTGAACATTGGCATTTTTTTTTTTAAGATTTTATTTTTAAGTAATCTCTACCCCCAACATGGTGCTCAAACTCACAACTTCGAGATCAAGAGTTGCATGCTCCACTGACCAGCCAGCCAGGAGCCCTGAGGGTTGGTGTTTGTAAGAGGTTATGACTTAGTTTGTGTAGTCCCCAAAGGGAAGAGTTAGAGAGGGTGGGTAGAAAGTGTGGGGAGATCAATTTATGGTGTGTAAAGATGGATTTTCTGCAGTGAAGGGCAGCCAAAGAAGGTTTGGGCAGTTTCGGGAGGTAGTGAGTTTCCAGCTCATGAAGATGCTTAAACACAGGCTTGGATAACTTATGTGAATATAACGCCTTAACTATGTTCATAGTAGAGAGAGCCGAGTGTTTGAGAGTGTGGAATAAGTCACTTATTTACCACTTTTGGGAAGGGGCTAGCATCTTGGGAAAGGCTTCAAAAATGAAAATTTGAATGCAATCCTCTTATTATTTACATCAGGGCCTAATATTTGCATAATGATTGACAGTCATAAAGATGATAAAGAATCCCCTTTTGAAATGAGGAAACAGATTCAGAGAGGTTCAGTAAACCACTCAAGACCTTACAGCTAGGATGTGGTTGACACTAGACTGGATCCCCATATTCTCTATCCTTCTACCCCCCTTTTTTCCAGTTGCTATTATGACTCCTAAGGTCACCAATCGCTTCTAGAAAATCCAGATTCACAGGACATTGCCTGTGCCCTGCTTCACTGAAAGAAAATGACAATCTTTCAATGATTAATGTGAGTGGAATGTCACTGTGCAGTTAACAGATAAGATCTCCTGTGTGTCATTTCTACCTCATAGCAGTGACTTCATGATTAGGGTTTTGACAGGTGAGGGCTGGGCTCCTTCTCACTCTAACAGCCTATGAGTTTATGATGTCTCCGGTGCCTTTTGCTCAGGATAGGGCCCCCTTCCTCAGCGGTCTGAGTTAATATACCTCGAGTATGTTGGACCCTTTCAACTCAGGACCCTGGAACACTGGGCTTCCACTGTCCACTCTACCTGTTTAGCTGCAAAGCACATAGTCCAGGGATTTATTCCTGTTTTCTGCTTCCACCCTGAATTCTTGCCTTCACCCCAGTCCTTTTTGGAATAGACAGTCTAGAAGGAAATGTCAAGGTCCCATTTTGGCACCGCCTAAGGGTGACCAGCTCCCTGCTGTCCTCCAGACCCCGCCCCCTCTCCCCTGGCCACCAGCCTGTCCAGCCCGAGCAAGTCAGAGGGTCCATGACAATGACATCCCCACCCCCCAAGTCACCCTCATTCAGTGCTTCACTAAAGCCACTACAGCCCTGCCTCTGGGTTTACAACCCTCCCAGCCAGGCTCCCCACCAATCTTCAGGAAACCTGCATCCACTGTGGGAGGGAGAGGAAAGCCGGAAGCAGATGGCCACCCCCTTTCAAGCCTGGAGTCAAGTATATTCCTCTTGCTTTTAACCGTTTCTTGCTTCTAGCTGCTTGCCTTCCTAAGCCAGTTTTTGCTGTTTTGCAATTCTATGGTGGTTTATTCTTACCCAAACATTTATTTGGTACCCAGTATATGCCAAGCACTGGGGGTAAAAAAAAAAGCCACGTGAGATAGCTCTGTGCTGTTGCAGAGCTTCCTTTTCTCCTGGCTGTGGGAAAAGGGAGCTTGCAATGGAAATACAGGGAGATAAAAGTTTTGACCAGGGAATAAGGCCTTCCAGGGGAGAGAAGAGCGCACAGGAATGAACCAGTTATGTCCTGGGGGCTCAACAGGTTGAGAAGGACTGAGGGGTCAGATCAGGAAGCGATTGGGTGAGAAACGAACAAGTAGGAATGTTATCCCCAAAGCAATGGGAGTCCTTCAGGTTATTCAGCAGGCAATGTCGTGATGCTGCATTTGAGAAAAAGTCCTTGCAGCCCCAAGGAAGAGGGTGACAGAGAAAGGAGACAGGGGACCGGGAAGGGGGCTTTTACTCTTTATTCTTTTTTGTTCTGTTTGGATTTTCAACCCATGTACTTGAATTGTTTTTTATTTTAAAAATTAAACATTCGTTGTCTGGGCAATGGGATTGGTGGCTCCTTTTTGTCTTATCCTCCACATACTCTCGGTATTCTGTGTTTAAAAAGAAGATGAAATAAATAGTTTTTGCTTTTAAAAGTCTGGAAGTAAATTCAGATGTGGGAATGGACAGACATGCTTGTTTTCCTTCATAAATGGACTTTTGACTATTTGGCCCTGCCCTTAAGCTGCTAACAGTGCATGCAGGTAGAAAGCTATTATTTTTACTTTTGGGATATAGAAGTTAATCGACTCGACAAGATCATCATGATGGACAACAGATAAATGATTAGTGATCTTTTAGGGATTAGGGGTTGGGGGAGACAGTGATGGCAAAGGGATAACATGAGGGAGTTTTTTGGGGTGATGGCATTGTTCTGTATCTTAATCCTGGTGGTGGTTGCATGAATTTATGCATGTGTTAAAATTTATGGAATTATACATCTAGAAAAGGTAAATTTTACTGTATGTTAATTAAAAAAAATAAAACTAGAAAACACATGCACACACAAACACACACAGGAAGTTAAAAGATTTAGCAACACAGAGGTCCTCCTTAAATACTCTGTCTAATGAGAATGCCCAAAGCCATAGTTTCTCAAACTGGAGATACCTGGGGTGAACCGCAGACTGTGCAGGAACACTGGTCTGAGAAATACTGCAGTGGTAGAACTAACTAGCTACATGGTAATCACTCCCAGTATTGTATCTCTTCCATGGAATTTTCTTCTGGCTTTGCTGACTACAACAATCTTTCCTCTGGTGCTAGAGAAATGCCATCCATTTTAAGATCAGAAGAGAACATTTCCTGCTTCTATACAAATCACTGGACAGTTTCCCTTAAAGTTTTATGATTGCCTAAAACGTCGTATAGGATGGAGGAAAAGAGAGGAAGCAAATAGCCGGAGCTCATCATTCATTTAAAAAATACAAAACAAAATCGTAATTATGGTGCGCAAGATAGAGTGCCAGTGATGTTAGGATGAAAATATAGGATCCTTGCCCTTCAAGTACTGATAGTGAAGAAACAGACATGCAAATACGAGATGATAAAGTAACACCACTGCCACAACCACATAAATGTCTTTTGAATTGAATCGAAGCACAATAGCAAAAATGTTGAGCATAGTAGCAGTGAATGGACAGATCAATAAACACTATAGGAATATTAAATGATGTTTATTACATACCTACATTAAAAAGCCATGAAAAGAAGCCAAAACTCAAGAACTGTTGAGCTAATGAACCATTGAAATAAGTGACCTTTGTAGATTTCTGTGCCTTCTACCTAATTTTTAATTCCATGTACTTAATTGTTTTTCACAGTTTCCTTAGGGCATTTCCCCCCCCCAACCTGTTAATTTTGAGGAAGCTATTATATATAGGTATGAATCAATATATTAAAGTGTATTCCTTTTCAAGTCTTGCCAAAATGTTGCAAAATACTGTTTCAAGCTATTCCAAAACAGGGCAGAATATATACTATTACATTTTCTATTTAACCTTTCACATTTTCTATTTAACCTTCACCTTAATGTCATGGGAAAAGAAAATGTGAACTATAATTCATGAAATAATATTAGTAAACATTCTTACATGATAGGAAAGTAGTGAATATTGTCCTCCTTTTAAAAAATGGCACCATTAGGGTGCCCAGGTGGCTCAGTTGGTTAAGTGACTGCCTTCGGCTCAGGTCATGATCCCAGGGTCCTGGGATTGAGTCCCGTATCGGGCTCCCTGCTCAGCAGGGAGTCTGCTTCTCCCTCTGACCCTCCCCCCTCTCATGTGCTCTCTCTCTCTCTCTCATTCTCTCTCTCGAATAAATAAATAAAATCTTTAAAAAAAATAAAAAATGGCACCATTAGAACCATGTCTTGGCATAAAACGACCTTGTAAGCAATGTCGGGATGGTAGGGCACTCAGGTGCCTGGTGGAGAGGAGGTAGGAGAGTGAGGGCAGAGGCGGAGGCAGGGAAGAGGTCCGGGTTAGATCCACTTGTGAGATAGCTGGGAACAGAGATGGCCACAGATGAATCAGGGTGATGAGTGTCCAGTGTTGATATCGTACACCAGCCTCACAATTGCGTGTAGCCTTCCAGTTTTCTTTTCTTTGTTCCTTTTTTCTTTTTTGCAATACAGTTTTTAAAAAATCAAAATTAAAAATAAAAAAAATTTAAGTAAAATAAAATCAATAAAAATCCCACTTCTCTCCCAGATGAGCATGGAATATACACAGGCAGGGCATAAGTAGCCAATAAACATATATAAAAACAGAAGACATTAAATAGTCAAAGAAATACAAATTAAAACAAGAGAGTGGTAGGGTGTGGGAAAAAGTCATTCTCACATACTACTTTTAGGCCTGCAAATTGGTGAAATCACTTCTGAGGGATATTTTGGCAATGCGAATCAAAGCTTTTTAAAGATGCACCCTAAGGAATAGCTGGACAGGTGTGTAAAACATATATATGTGATGTTTATGCAGGTTTATTTATAATTAAATATATCGTCACATATATATGTGATGTTTATGCAGGTTTATTTATAATTAAAAAAGGGAAAACTTCCTTAAAATTAGAGAAGCAGTGCAATGAATTATGGCCCACTCAACGGATAGAATACTGTTAAAATAATTACCTAAATTTTACTTGATTAACAGAAATATGTGTTCATAATTGTGAGTAAAGGAGGCATAAAACGTACCTATATGTGTTGTATGTGTGTGTATGCACTCATGTTTCCCTAAGAAAGTCTGTGAGGATATATGCCAATATGAAGATATTAATAAGGTTTATCTCTGGGTGGTATCTATGAATAATCTGTACCTCTTTATTGTTTTTCCATATATTAAAACCGTGTTTGTAATGACCATATATTACTTTTATTTTTTTGTTTTTGGGCCTCAGGGATAGAAAACTGAGTGCAGTTGACCCTTGAATAACATGGGTTTGAATTGCATGGGCCCACTTAGATGTATATTTTTGTTGATAAATACAGTACAGTACTGTAAATGTATTTTGTCTGCCTTATAATTTTTTTAAAACATTTTCTTTTTCTGGCTTACTTTATTGTAGGAATACAGTATATAATCCACATGACATACAAAATATGTGTTAATCATCTATGTATGTTATTGGTAAAGCTTCTGGTCAACAGTAGACTATTAAAAGTTAAATTTTGGGGGAGTCAAAAGTTATACACGATTTTTGACTACAATGGGGAAGGGGGTATCAGCACCCCTAACTCTGTGTTGACCAAGGGTCAACTGTATTAACTTCTTGGTTCTCAACATACTACCATTGTCAGTTTAAATAATGCCCCTATCTTGTTTTATTTTTTTAAGATTTTGTTTATTTGAGAGAGAGAGAGCATGAGGGGCAGAGGGAGAGTGAGACGGACAAGCAGACTCCCAACTGAGCACAGAGCTTGATGTGGGGCTCCATCCTAGGACCCCGAGATCATGACCTAAGCCAAAACCAAGAGTCAGACGCTTAACTGACTGAGCCACCCAGGCACCCTATTTTGCTTGTTTTTAATCTGTTTGATATACACGAATTACTACTAAATTCAGAACAAACAATAAAACTTGTATAAAGGGATCAATCAAGGACCTTCCTCAGAAGTCTGTAAGAAGAGGAAGGGTGTCAGATTCCAGCCACACTATTGTCCAGGGATGAATTATCAACTGTTCACCTTCTTAGCTGGTGTGAGGGCAGAGATGGGAATATTTGTTAGTTTGTTTGTCTTTGGAAACTTCGGGTTATAATTCCCAGCAGGACTCCAACTACTGAACTTTTGGGATTAGTATAGTGAGTACACTGGTCATTAACACATGTGGAATCAAACAAAAAAACCTGGCATCTTGGCTTAGATCTGTGTATTAGTTTGCTAGTGTTGCCAAAACAAAGTAGCACAAACTACGAGGCTTAAACAACAGAAATTCACTGTCTCACAGTTCTGGAGGCTACAAGTCCAAAATCAAGGTGTTGGAAGTTTGGTTCCCTCTGAAGGTTGTGATAATCTGTTCCGAACTTTTCTCCTAATTTCTGGCAGGTGTTTCTTGGCTTGTAGAAGGTGCTCTCTCTGTATCTTTCCTTCGTCTTCCCTGTGAGTACTTCTGTCTCTGTCCAAATTTCCCCTTTTTATAAGGACATAAATCATATTTTATTAGGGCTTACTCTAATGACCTAATTTTGATTGTCTTGGTAAGACCCAATCTCCCTAATACTCTTGAACCATCTTGGTGTGGTGGAAAGACCATGGGCTTTGCAATTACACCTGGATTTCAATTTTGACTTTACCACTTACTGGTGGTATGACCTTGGGAAAGTTATTTACTCAGGACTTATTTTCTCATCTGTACAATGGGGATGTAATGTTGCTATGAGATTAGAGAGATCTTAGAATTTACTGGGTAAATGGAAGCTGTTATTACTTGTGAGTTGAGGGAGGGGGTCTTCCCTTTTAGAGGTTCACTTCTATGAATAGATACATCTGCCACTGAGTCTCATAGGGAGAGTCTCAGGTGACATTGGTGAGCCTGGGCAACACTAAACTGGCTTTTCTACCAGAGTCCTTCCTACTTACCTGTGTTCATTTGTATGGAGCTAGTACAATTTACAGGTTACTTTTTAGGTGAAGCCTATATAAAACTATTTTACAGCATTCCAGCCTGGACATGATAGTTCATTGATCAATGTTGTGTAAGGCTGTCAGGCTTGGCGGGGGGGAGGGTGGCGTGTGTTGGGGAGGAGGGGTACAGCCTTCTAGATATGAAGACCAGCAATGCCTTATATTATGCATGATTATTAGCTCAAGATTCTGCCTCAACCTGATCTTCCAGATTGATTTGACTGAAGACAAGGGCACTTTTTCTGAGACATTGTCATATTTTTTTTCCCAGGTTACCTAAAAGTTTAATTATGCAAGTCTCCTTTATTACCAGCAATAAAAATTTGACTCAAATCTAGTGTTACAGGTTGCAAATGCTTGTGTTCTGATAGAGGAGAAACTGTGGTGAATGGGGTGGGGTGGGGACCAGGGAGAACAGGAGCCAGCCAGGAAGGAGTTGATTGTGTTAACTGTGTAAGTGGAAGTGTGAGCTTGGGAGGAGTCAAGGTGGGATCTCTTGTCTTAATAGGGCCACCCTTGACCACTCCTTTCAAAAACAATCAAGTTGAAAGTGGATTTTAATTATGTTACTAGGGCATTTTTGAGGGAGAGTAATCCAAAAGAACTTTTGATAACATGGAGAGTCAGTCTGAAGTAAGCTATTTCCCTGACTACTTTTTAGCTAATTTATTTTAGGTTTAGTCTGATTTAGGGCCTGTGCTAACTTGAATTGTTGCCTAATATCAATGTTCTAATAACTGTAGGAGGGAAACACTTGTAAATCATTTAAAGTAAGTGTCTTTCCTTGAGTCACATAGGATAGAGACCAGTACTTATTAAGGGGACTTTTCTTTACACCTATGAGATCCTATCTGTTGCTAATGTATTTGTGAACAGCTTAAGAAAAAACTGGTAGGAACACGATAAATAAGCTTAGACATCAATAAATTAGTGACTTGGTGTAAAATAATATCTACCTTATCCTTTTCAGCATAACATTTTAAGTGCCATTTATTCGCATTCGTACAGAATACAATTCTTAGCCAGTGGCTGTCTACTAATTACAAAGTAGCCAGCACAGCATGGCTACTAGCATACCTAGATTTTAATGCCAGGGAGCGCAACTAGCGACATTTAGTCAGGCGGAGGGGTAGATAAAATACAAATAAACGAGAGCCATAATGTTGAATGGCCGGCGAATTAAGAATTGGGAAGCTGAGATGGTCCATCAAAGAGAAAAACAGGGAGTTGGGCAGCAAAGATACAGTAATAGCTCAAAAGGATTAATGTAAGGGGCATTCAGATCAGGAAGGAAAGGCTGCTCCCAGAAAGGTGCGGAGGGGCTTGAAATAGGTGGTAAAGCCTGGGAGAGCGTGCACAGCCTAAAAAAGTTTTTATGAGGGTTCCATGCATAATATCTGATCGTTGGCATTGGTTGCTGCAAAAATCGAGAGGCAGTATTTAATCAAGGTGTCAGCCGCAGGGGCATCCCGGATTCGGGCGAAGCGTCCGGAATTCCTGAGATGTCTGAAACGCGGAGGCGGCCTCTTCCCCACCCCCGCCGCGGCCTCCGTGGGCATTTTCCGGCGAGGCGGGCACGCGAGCCCTTCGAAGAACAGTTGAAACGCGCGGCCGTGCGCACCCGGGCCGTCTTCCAGCGGCCGGCGCGCTCCCGGGGGATGAAGGTGAGAGCCCCCGGCCGGGGCGCCAGGGTTGGACTTCCCGGGTCCCCGCGCGGCCGCAGAGCCCGGCCCCCTCCCTCCCCCCACCCTTCGGCGCGGGCGGGGCTGCGGGCGCACGACGCGGAAGCGCGGGGTTCCGGGGGTGGCGGCGCGGAGGCCGCGCGCGCTCCCCGG
>NC_058403.1:7754183-7827508 GCF_002201575.2 Neomonachus schauinslandi | reverse complement strand
GCGGTATTTGCCGGGGAGGGGGCTGTCGCCTCCTCGGCCCCGGGCGCCGCTGGAACCGCGGAGCCGGAGAGAGACTGAGAAGGCTGCGGCTCGGCCGCGGAGCCGGGAGCGCCGGGGGCGGAGAGAGGCGGCCGGGGCGGCGCTGGCTGCGGAGGCCGCGGCGGGAGCGCAGCGGTGGGAGCCCGAGGCTGAGACTCACCGGAGGGAGCGGCGCGAGCGCCCCGCCATCGTCCCGGTGAGTGTCCGGCCCGGCCGCGGCCCCGCCCGGCCCGGCGCCCGGCTCCCCCCGCGGCCTGCAGCCGGGCCCGCGCCGAGGCCGGCCGGGCGGAGGGAGGGACCTGCCATTTTAGGAGGAGGCGCCGCGGCCCGGGGCCGGCCGCCGGGGGAGGGAGCCCGACAGGCCGGGTCCCGGAGGAGAGGCGGGTGCGAGCGGAGGGAAAGTTGCGGAGGGTGGGAGCAGGGGCCGCGGCCTCCCGGGAACCGGGGCCTGGGGGCCGGAGAAAGCGCCAGACCTTCACTGGTCGCCCGAGCGGAGGGGAGGAGGTTGTCTTCCTCCTCCTCCTCCTCTTCCTCCTCATCCTCTTCCCCCAGCTCCTCCCTCGTCCCTCCTCTCGGTCCCCACCAGTGTGGGAACCGCCGGGGTTCTCCGCAAGGACAATGCACGGGTTAAGAAAACGGGGCTGGCTGCTGGGCGAGGCGCCGGGGAAGGTCGGGGGCTGGGTCCCTCAGCGGCCGTTTGGGGTGTGTGCTGGAGCGAGGGCACTCGGCGTGCTCCGAAGTTGTGCAGTGAGTGCAAGTGATCCCGGCCACTCGAGGTGGAGTAATGACCTGTTTAGCAGCCGGAGGAGTTGGTGGTTGAGAATGCGTAAATTATAATTGATACCTGGCTATTGCAACAAAACTTCACAAGTCTATTTACAGGCACAAACCAGCTCTCGCTTGGATCCACCAAAGCTGCTGATAGGTATCTTAACGCCTAGCGAAAGGCCCCTCCCTAGCCTGAAATAGTTAAAAATGGCAAAATTAGTGAGTGAGTGATTCCGACTACTGGTCTGTGCTTTTCGTTCAACCCTAGATTATACGAACCTTGTAATCTAGGTGCAGCCCTCGAATGCCAGCACCGTTTGGTTTTTGAATTCCGCCCGAGTTGTCAGAAAATACCCTGTATAGCATTGTTTTCACACGGATTTTTTTTAAAGATGAGGACAAAGAGTGCCAGGCAGTCTTCTCAGGGCTTTACATGTATGAACTCGCATTTCCTACCGGTAGGAACTGTTAACCCATTTCACAGATGAGGAAACTGAGCTGTGACTCATTCAAGGTCATACAGCTGGGACTCGAGGAGCCGGAGTCTGTAGCCAGCCTGGGCTCATAATCACTAGGTTATAACTGATTATTATAAACACTAGCAAATTTGGAGCGATCTGTGTGTAATGACTCGGTTCTAACCTAGAGACTGTGCCACTGACAGTGTTGAGCACAGAATTAACTTTGTCGTTTTTGGAAGTGGAAGGATGGAAAAGAGACCCTCTTAGTGAAACTTGTCAGTCCCCCCACTCCCCAAACTATGTAGTTAGTTATCAGATGGAAGGAATTAAAAGATATTTTTTGGTGCGTTTTGTTCTTCACACTTAATTTTAATTGTAGGCATCGCTTAAGTATTGATGAGTCATAGCAAAGTTTTGTGTAAAAGTTATTTTTAGGCATTTTAAAAATCTTTGAATACTTAGATTTCCTGTATGACCCCTTGTACCTTACATATACAAAGTGTTTAAGAATGGATATATTTAATATTTTGATTTTGGGGAGTTTTAATATTCAGTGGAATTACCTTTAGCTTTTGTTTTTTTAAAATTTCTTAAATTCTCACGTCTTGATTGTTTACTTTGAGAGATATTATTTTCAGGTAGACTATAAATGTGACACTAGAACTGAAATTTCATGTGCTAAGATTTTAAATTGAAGAAGGTAGTTTCAAAGAAACAGCAGTTAAGAAAAAGTTTACTCAGTTACAGTTAAGATTTTTAATATACACATGACTTACACTTCAAGTACCCCAGTGCTTTTGGAGGATTGGTCTTGAAATAGCCCTGGTGCTTATGCTGGCTGTCCAAATTCATTTAGAGTTCAAACCTTATCAGAAAGTTAAGGACTTCTGTTAACATGTGTACCAAGTACTGTTGTAAAACAGTATAAAAAGTTGATAAGAGGCATAAGCTCAGAAATTAATTATTCTGGGGTCACCCCTGTGTAAGGTGAAGGCACACTTTAAAATCTAAGAATGATTTTGATTTGAAGGAATAGACTTGAATGAATGGATGGTCATTATTGGTAGGGGTGGGACGTGGACTAAATGATCTAGTGAGATCTTTGTTATTAGGAATTTGTAATATAGGTATAAGATAGCTTCTTAAACATATTTTAAAAACCTTTTGGTGGGACCTATTAGAAACTTAGAGACAAAATTACTGTGTGCTTGGATTAAAAAATCAACCAGTTAGTCCAGTCTTTAGGGGAACTAACATTCAAAATAAATGAAAATACACCATTTTAATGCAATGTCTTGTTTGGGAATGTGTATAGTGAAAAAGACCCTTGGTTAGAATTTTTTCCCCCCTCTAGAATGTTGTCAGATGTTTGTCCCGTTAGTTTTATTTATGGAGATTTATTGTGTTTATGATTTAAAGATGTGGGTAGGGAGTGGTAAGTGCAGTGACTGGTATTTAAAGAATTTACATACATAGGTTTTTATAGTACTGTGAATATTTATCTGCCAAAGCAAAATTAAGGATGACTTGTAACAAGGTATACAATGACCTTTGGCATGCATTTTGTTTTGAAACTAAAACAAAGAAAATGCTAATTTGTATCGAATCTTGGGTACTGCTTAAACTTTTTTTTTTAAATAAAAACTAGTTTAGCTAGTTAGATTACTCAGGGATATTTTCACGTGTTTATGGTTGGCAAGTATCTAGTTTTGGGAAGAAAATTTGGAAAGAACTAGCTTTATTATGAGTGTGAAGGGAATTGCCTTATATGTGAGACTAAGATTCTTAGAAGAGGGGGCTTCATTTGTGACTCTTGGTATTTGTGATAAAGGTGTCAATGTTTTTGCTTTAGCATTAGCTTCTCTCTTACTTCAAAGAACTTTCATATTTCCTACACCCACACCCCCAGCAATTTCTCTCCTTCCTGCAAGAAAGAAATGAACCATCTGAACCCAGCACAACCCAAAAACTTCCAGGAAGAGTCTTTATAAAGAACTTAGTTCTTCCTTCACAAAATTTTATTACTCTCACAATTTTGTTGTGTATTCATTATCAGTAGTTTCAACTGTGAGCTAAGGATCTCTACTTTCTGTTGAGTGTTTTGGTAGTTTCACATGTTTTCTACTTAGAAGTAAAGATATTACTTGAAGTTATCAAACATGGTCCCCTGAAACTTGGTACAAACAGTTTGCCCTGTCAAAAGGTATTGTGTGACTGACTTGTGTAAGAGCACCTTATGTATGTATAGTGATTATGCTTTTTAAAAGACTTCTTACCATATATTATTTTAACCATTGGGCAATGTTTTGAAGGCTAGAGAAATTTTAATTCATAACCCATGGCTTGCACAATTTTTGATTAAAAATTCCAGGGGCATTAAAAGTTTTTAATTACTTGGGGGAAAAAATCAGATTATTTTAAGTTACCTAAAACTTCTCCGTTGCCCCTAAATGAAGAAATCTTTTGAAGTCTTGCTTGCAGTGTTAAGCTAGAGCTATAAGGTTTATCGTTGGTTACTTGGAAAATGAAATGTTGGGTTCACAAGATGAAAATAATCTAACGTTCATATTAAGTAATTAAAGACAAGTCTTGTTTCCTCACTTAGTGGCTACAGGCAGCCTTAGTTTCTTTTTTTTTATTATATGAAAACGACATGATTTGGAAGTATTGTGTGGTATAGACCAGCTAAGTGTTTTTCAAAAGTTAGGCTTTTGCTTTGAAATCATACTTTCAGAATTGTATAACGAGTTAAAATTTTCTATTGGAGATAATAATTTACAGTACATTGGATATCTAGAATGAGGTTCCTTGTAGGCATACTTTTTGCTAATGTAGAGCCACTTGGGCTTCTTAACAATTGATTCTTCTACCAGAGCTACATACCCTCTCCTCTAGAAGGGGATTTTTAAAAGTTTATATAGTACTGTTAAAGTTTTGACAACACATTTTTTGTTTGAGGGACATATGCGTGTACCTGATATATATGGTGCATTGATAGCTTAAAATAGATTTTTACTCTTGATGAATTGTTGTGAGTTTTATGTTCTCATAGTTAAAATGGTTGTATAAGTCAGTGGGGAGGAGCTTAGGGAACTGGTTTAACATGGAATGAATCTGGTTTTCAACATCACCTCTATTTTACATAACATCCCTGTTCATTAAATAACCCTGTAATTTTTCTAAGTATATCAGATTTCCAATGACAAGAGTGGACTCTCTTTCTTTCTTTAAGTTTTATGGATATTTGTGGTTAGAGTTGGCATCCTAGCGTAAGCGTTTTGGTAAACAGATGCTCTGACACCCATCCCAAATCTGCACAAAATCTAGTTATAGATGGCATTTGAGGCAGCATGATGCTGTGGAGAGAGTATAGGCCTGTGATATGGTGCTTGGCAGAGAGGCTCCAGGGTCAGGCACTGCTGGAGTCTCGACAGGTCCTTCGCTGGCAGTGTGATTTTGCTAAGCATGGGTTTTTTCATCTGTAAATGGGGTTGGTGGTACTTAACACAGGGCCCTTGTGCAGATTGAGGTAACCTATACATTTCTTAATAGTCTCCTCTCTGTTCTCCCTCTTTTTCCTCCTCTCCATTTGTACTCATCCTTGTGGTCCCAGGATACATGCTGCTTCTTCAGAGAGACTTTCCCCAAAACCCCAGTCTAGGTAGGTTCCTTAGCCATGCATTCTTATAGGACTCTGCTTTTTTTATAGCTCTTACTGCAAATAGCTGTGTAATTATTCATACATATTCACGGATACACTTATTTAATGTCTGTCTCTTCCTTTCTCCATCAGATTGTAAAGTCCGTCTAGACAGGAGTAATTCTTTTTTGATCATGCTTCCAGTACAGCAGGGGTAGGTAAATGCATACGTATACAGAGGAGGGAATGAAGATCCTATATGTCAGAATCCTGTCTTAGTACCACTCCATAATTGTGCAGCCTTGGGTAAAGTAGCTTCTCTGAACTTCAGTGTCTTATATGCCAAATGTATACAGTACCAGCTGCCCTTCCCAGGATTTTGAGAATGTGGAATGAGATACTATAATGAGGTGCTTTGCAAAAGTGTAAAATGCCATATAAACGTAAGTTGGTACAGTAGCAATAATTTCAGTAGTAGGGTTACCCAAGAATTTATAGAGTTTCAACTTTACTGAATTAATAAGGAGCTGTTGCTTAATATTTGTTATAAATTTAAACTTTCTTTATGCATTAATTAGAACACAAGATTGGGCCTTTGTTCTGATTAAATACAGTAGCTTAAACATGTTTATTTCTCTCGCCTGTAAGTAATTTTAAGGCTGATGTAGTGGCTTCATGGTGGAGGGGACCTTGGTTCCTTCTGTCTTGTTGCTTTCCTCCGCTTAGGGAAACACCATTTTCTGTGTGGTGCGAGACTGCTCCCCACCGTATCCACCATCTAGGAACAGGTGTTGGGAAAACACATCCCCCTTTTTAAAAGACAAGCCTGGAAGTTGCATACGTGACTTCTGTTCATATCTGTTGGTCAAAACGGTCAGGTGGCCACATTTAGCTACAAAGGAGGCTGGGATATGTGGTCTCTGGCAGGGTGGCTGTTGGGTTGAAAATCTGTTTCTACTGAAGAAGAGGAGAATGGGGAATTATGAAACATTTCCTGTCACACTTTGAAATGTTTGGGAAGAAACATACAGAAATAAACCTTGGAAAGACAACTTTTACTGCACTAATTAATAAGACTTATTTTCCGTATTTGGTCATTAGTCTTCTGAACTGTGGTGTGCAAATTTAAATAGATCACTATTCAGGGTCTGTAATATATACATATATAGTCAGATTAGAAAAAATGTAGCTAAACTTTTAGTAGTGAATGAATTTTGGCTCTAATAGCACATTATTTTAGATAGGTAGATACGTGGTTCTTGATTGCTGTGACTGTATTGTATGTAAACAGTATTTGGAATCTAAACTTTTGGATTTTGTTTTAATAGTTTCCTAGAATGTATTCCTACTGTATGTATTCATACTCATACCCTTGGCAGACTATTGGAATAACACTTGAATCTTGTCAGGTTTTCAGTAAATGTTTTGAGTCACTGGAGTTGCAAGGAGGAGGATAGCAGTGATGTTTAGAAATACATTTACTGTCCGGGTATGTTCCTCTTAAGTTTTGTGGGTTTGAACAAAGAGGAAGATCTAGGATTCTTTTGAACTAGAGTGTTGTTACTAGATCTAGTGGAGAGCTGAGAAACTAATGGTTCTCAAACAGGCTTCTGGAGAGCTTCTCAAAGTTGTGGGACTCCCAAACTCAGATACTTCTCTATCTATAGGTTTGGGGTGATGCTCTGGCATCTACTTTCTTTTTTTTTTTTTTTTAAGATTTTATTTATTTGAGACAGAATGAGAGAGAGAGAGAGCTCATGAGAGGGGGGAGGGTCAGAGGGAGAAGCAGACTCCCTGCCGAGCAGGGAGCCGGATGCGGGACTCGATCCCGGGACTCCAGGATCATGACCTGAGCCGAAGGCAGTTGCTTAACCGACTGAGCCACCCAGGCGCCCCTGGCATCTACTTTCTTAATTAGGATTCCAGGTAATCCTGATGCAGTAGAAAGACTTTGGGAAACATTGATATAGTTATTCGCCCTCATTTTAGAGAAGGAAATAGACGCAAAGAAACTAAATGACTAACCGGTACTCCAGAGTGAGCTGCTCAAGAATTCGTGTATGTTTTTCTGACTCGTAGTTCTTCGTTCTTTTTGTGAACGCAGAAGAGGACCAAGTACAACTGTGTTGAGATTTTATAGGGATATTAGTCATTCTCAAATAGTTGTTTTTTATGTGTGAGCTCATTGGTAGTGAATAGTTGGATCACTTAATTGTTCTTTTAGCAAATAGTCAAGTGAATATTTAAGGATGGGAAGTTGAGGTTTTAAAGGTATTGTTAATGTCAGTGCTGTGGCGGATAGGGTAGTGTACCTGTAACATTAGGGTAGGTGATAGGTAGGTGCTAGCCTGGCATGATGAGAAGGAACCAAGGTAGGTCTTGTCCTCAAATTATTACTTGGTTTTTCATCTGCAATTCTCACTGTTGAATTCATTCCTTTAGATTAAGTTGAGGTGGATTCCCTCATTTAAAATGGAAATATTCCCAGAGGAATGTCCTTTATCTGTATATCAGGTTAACACTTTATGAATTAGTTGGCTGCCATTTTAAGATTTGGAGATAGCACCTGCACTAGTAAGAGAGCTTTGTGGGAAGGGGAGGGAAGAGTTGGCACATGTGCCCTAGCCCAGAGGAAGGTGAAGGGCATGTTTGAGAAGTGTCAGCTTGTGGTATAGTTCTGGAAGCGTTCATGGAGGCTTCTCTTGTGGCCAGAGGTTGGTAGTATTAGACTGGACTTCTGGCCTCCTGTTACTAAGAGTATTGGTAATGGGACTGTGGATAATTTAGCTGAAGACCCACTTGAGTATTGGAGTAGAAGGCCTTTTTTCTTAGTGTTCATCATTCCTATTTGAGCAGTCTGACACCATATCAAATATATAAGGAATCGTTCTGATCACCTAGGGAATTTTAGTTTCTAAAAGATCATCAAGTAATATGTCCTCATGGTTTAAAAAAAAAAAAAAAGCTCAGGTCCTATAGGATGCTGTCATATCAACCCCCTGCCTCATGCTCCATAGGGAATAGTTATTTTTCCTACCAGAAATGTCCTATGCATGTATGTGCAAGTATATCTATTTTAAACATTTATTATGTGTATGTTACAGAGCAGTATTGTTCAGTATGATCCTATTTTTAAAAAATTAATTACAGGTTTTTTTTTTTTTTTAATTTATTTAAGTAAACTCTAACACCAGTGTGGCCCTGGAACTCATGACTTTCAAGATCAAGAATCACATAATCCACCGACTGAGCCAGCCAGGTTTCCCTGATCGTGTTTATTTTTTTAAAGTTCATAGACATTGTGATGGATGTGTGTACAGTGTCTATGCACTTAAAAGCAAACTGGATCATGCTAAACACACAGATTTGCATCTTAAACGTCTTGATCTATTTTAGAAATATTCCCACATCAGCTGATAGTTTTCTCTGTTATTTTTATTTTTTTAAAGATTTTATTTATTTATTTGACAGAGAGATAGCGGGAGCAGGAACACAAGCAGAGGGAGTGGGAGAGGGAGAAGCAGACTTCCCGGCGAGCAGGAAGCCCGATGTGGGGCTCGATCCCAGGACCCTGGGATCATGACCTGAGCCGAAGGCAGACACTTAACGACTGAGCCACCCAGGCGCCCCTTTCTCTGTTATTTTTAATGGTTAGGAAGTATTCCATGTTATGGATGTACCACAATTTAATCAGTCTCTGTTAAAGAACATTTAAATTGTTCTTGTATTTTTGTTTTAAACAATGCTGAAGTGTACATCCTTGTACATATAACTGTGTTCTGTGAGCCTTAGCCACATGATACATATTTCTAAGGGAAATTGCCGGTTCACCAAGTATATGCACGTTTGGCAATGGCTTGCCAAATTATCTTCTCAAAAGTAGCACCAATTTATACTTCATCAGCAGTGTCTGAGAGTTCACAGTTTCCCAGATCTCACCAACATTGGTGTTACTAGAGTTTTAAATCTTTGTCAGTTTAATAGGTGAAAATGATATTTAGTTGTTTGGATTTGCATTTCTTTAATTATGAGTGAGTTTGAACATCTTAAGTTGTACTCTAAGTCTTGTACTTTAATAACAAAATATTCTTTGTCAGATATATAATTAAATATTTTGTGATTTGCCTGTATTTCTTTATTCTGTTGAATGAAAAACTGATGTTTTGATAACTTGCAGATGCTTGTAATTGTAAATGCTTTGATAAATTGTAAAAGGGAATTCTTTTTTTTTTTTTTTTAAGATTTTTATTTATTTATTTGACAGAGAGAGAGCACAAGCAGGGGGAGCAGCAGACAGAGGGAGAGGAGAATCAGGCTTCCCCCTGAGCAGGGAGCCGATGCGGGACTCGATCCCAGGACCCTGGGATCATGACCTGAGCCGAAGGCAGACGCTTAATGACTGAGCCATCCAGGCGCCCCGTAAAAGGGAATTCTTATTCCTCTTCAGTTGAGTAAACATTTGTCCTCTATCTGAGGTACGTGCTTTGTGGTGGTAGAAGCTTTGACTACAGAAGTAAGATTTGGTTACTTGTGCTGTTAGTGTTGAGATTGTTGTGTGTCTATAGGCACCATCAACATAGGTAAGACCCTGGCTGCTAACAGTGAGAGGTATTGATGTATGAAGAACCAGAAGAAAGGGAAGTAAGAATTCGGGGGATTTGAGTGTGCCTTGAGGAGGAGGGACTGAGTCTTGGTATAACCTGGAGTTTTGATAGTCTGCTGAAGGGGGGGGTCCTGTGGCGGCAGGGGAGGTGAGGGGTGCCTTAGTAGAATGACAGATCCATGTACCCGGAGTTTCAGAGAGTGCATGTGTGTGAGATGCTGGAGGAGGGATAGGGACAGTTACACTGAGAAATGAGAGTGATGGGTCTTAAATATTATGAGGCATTTGATTGGGGCAATTGAAGGTGTTTCAGCAGAACTGTGATGACAAGTCTGGGTTAGGGAGATGACACAGTAAGAAGGAGGGCCTGGAAGGCAGGCTCATTCTAGGTGTATAGGCATGAAAGAATGAAGATAAAAGGTAGAAGTCAAATGGGAGAGCTGAGTTTGGAGTGCCTTAAAAAATTCTCAGTGATTTAATTTCCAACAGAACAAGTGAATATTTCTGGGTTCAAACAGCTGTGTGGCCAAATTTTTGGATATAGAAAGGAGAGAATTAAACATTGGTAGCAGTATAGAGTGGGAATGATTCGTTTAATGGGACAGTTGAGAGTATTTCCTCCTGAGGGCCTGAAGGAACTGTTAAAGAACAGAAGATAGAATTATTATTGTAGTTCAGACTTCCATTAGGGACAGGTGGAAGTCATTAAAGATGAGCTTAAAAATGGGGCAATGGGAGAAGGCAATGCTAGAAGGTGTGAATCTGGAAAGAAAAAGGTGTATTATGATACGTGGTTTGAAAAAGAGTGACTGAACATGAGAGAGAGTTTAGTTTATTCTGAGTGTCTTTGTATTTTTCCTGAAAAATATCATATTCTCTTTACTTTCACAAGTATCCTTACCGGGAGACAGTAATCTAAACATTTATCCCGTGAGGTGTTTAGAATTATTTATTCAGTACTTAGCAGTGCCAGACATGGAACTAGGGCCTGGGAATTAGTGCGACAGCAAAGCCTACACTGTCTGGGCCATCAGAGAAGTTAGGATTGGGGGTGGGGATCTTTAGTAATCCCCAGAGTAGGTTTATAGACTTTGTAGAGTGGACATACATTATTGAAGGGAACACAGCCCATGAAGTTGAGTAATTTTTGATGTTGCTTTTTGAAGGTCAAATTTTTGTCTCATCTTAGAGTTCTTGTGACAGTTAATTTTGAGTTAAAGTTTATTTGGGTTAAATAGGACTCCAGTCTTTAAGACAAATACTGTGTGCTGAAAAATTTGTTCTGATTTGACCATTTCCCCTTGAAAAGAACAACTGTCAGTCAACTCAGTAGTGGTTTATTTTTATTTTTTAACTTCATCTTTACATCAAACACATTCATTACAGAATGACATTACTTCCTTGGTACAAAAGATTTTGTAGAAGTTTTTTCAAAATAGCAATGGTAGGGAAATTATTAGGATCTCATTTGAGTATATTATAATCTAATTTTACTTTTTGAATTTCCCTATAATCGTTCTGTGGTACAGTTCAAAATGTCAGTAAAGCTAGGTGAGTTTACCTAAGAATTGGCCTGAAGGCTCACAGTTACTCAGCAGTATTAGAGTCAGCTATGCAGAGGGAAGAAATTGAAGATGCGAGTCTTAGGATTCATGAGAGACAGCTTGGAGGAAGGCTTCTTGCTGAGTAAGACAAAGATGTAGACATCGAAAATAAAGCATGTGGGCATATAAGGAAAGTCAAGGAATAAGGAAAGTTAAGTGGAATGGACAGGCACAGAAGAGCAATTTGAACAAATGATGAATAAAAATTCTTTGTCCTTAAAAAAAAAAAGAAACCTCTTTAACGATACATTGTGACTTCTAGAGTAAAGACCAAACTAGTCACAGGACCCCGTACCTCAATGATGCGGCCCCAGCTCAGTTATACAGTCTTACCTTCTGAGGCTCCGGACCCTGTTTTCACATGTGCTGCTGCTTTAGCCAGCAGTCATCCCCTTTATTGCAGTGAACTTCTTTCCTCCTGCACTTTCAGCCGCAATGTCACTTTGTCAGGGAAAGTACCCCCCCCATCACCTTTTCTTTTTTAATATCTAATGTCTTGTACATTTCCTCCATAGTGCTTATTACAGTTGATAATTTTTTTAAAGAGATTTCTTTATTGAGAGGGAGAGGGAGAGAGTGCATGAGAGGAGAGGAGTGGCAGAGGGAGAGTGAGTCTCCAGCAGACTCCATGCTGAACACAGGGCCCCATGTTGGGCTCCGTTTCACAACCCTGAGATCACCACCTGAGCTGAAATCAAGAGTCGAACTCCTAACCGACTCAGCCACCCATGCCCTCTACAGTTGATAATTTTTTAAATGCTTATTTGATTAATGCCTTTCAGAGAGTAGGGGCAGTGGTTTGTTCCCCCTTGCAGTCACAGGGATCAGCAAAGGCTTGACACATAATAAGTACTAAGTAAACATCTGTTGAATGAATCAGTGAAATACATGTTTTGATTTTTACTAGTTGGTCTCAAGGACCAAAGGAGTATCTTTTTAAATTTTATTTATTTATTTGAGAGAGAGAGAGAGAGAGAGAGAGAGCGCGCGCACCTGAGTGGGGGAGGGGAAGAGGGCGGGGGGGGGGGAGAGAGAGAATGAGTATCCCAGGCAGGCCCCATGCTAAGTTGTGGAGCCTGATGTGGGGCTCCATCTCAGAACCCTGAGTTCATGACCTGAGCCAAAATCAAGAATCGGATCAACTGAACCACCCAGGTGCCCCCAAAGGACTATCTTTTTTTTTTTTTTAATGATTTTATTTATTTATTTGAGAGAGGGTGAGCAAGCATGGGGGGGGGGGAGGGGCAGAGGGAGAAGCAGACTCCTGCTGAGCAGGGCGCCGGACTTGGGGCTAGATCCCAGGACCCTGAGATCATGACCTGAGTGGAAGGCAGACTCTTAACCCACTGAGCCACCCAGGTGCCCCAAAGGACTATCTTTTTAGAGATAGGACTGGGAAACTGTATAGCCAGGAAAAAAATATTTACTCCTGGATTAACTACACAAATGCATATGAAATACCTACTGTGTGGGAGAAGCCAGGTGTTAAGAATATGGAGTAGAAATATTGTGCCTTTTTTATTTTTTCTGAAAGTATAGTTGACAGTGTTGTATTAGTTACATTGTGCCTTTTCTTTAAAGGAGTACATCATTTTAGTAGTTTATTGAAATAGACCCATTCCTTAGTGTTCATTTGGAGAGGTTTTAAATTGTAGAGGGAATCAGCCTGGATATTCTTCATGGTTCTTAGGCATGAACCATGTGAGGTCTGTTCAGTGAGGTCCGTTCAACAATGACCTCTGGGATGTCAGTCCAGCATTTGCAGTAGCTGTCAGGTTCACATTTAAAATAAGCTCTAGCTTTGACTTCATCTAAAAAGGGACAGAAAAGTGAAGAAAGTGGTTTGGATGCATTTGGGCTTTAACTTTTTTTTTAATGATTTTTTTAAAAGACTATTTATTTGAGAGAGAGAGAGCCCAAGTGGGGGAGCAACAGGCAGAGGGAGAAGCAGGCTCCCGACTGAGCCACCCAGGCGCCCCTGGCTTTAAGTTTTTCAGGTTTGGACAACAGAATGAGAACAATTGAGGAAATTCATTGTATGGATGGATTTTTCAAAAGAATGAGTTGTCATCTTTTTTTTTTTTTTTTTAAAGATTTTACTTATTTATTTGACTGAGAGAGACACAGTGAGAGAGGGAACACAAGCAGGGGCAGCAGGAGAGGGAGAAGCAGGCTTCCCGCCGAGCAGGGAGCCCGATGCGGGGCTTGATCCCAGGACGCTGGGATCATGACCTGAGCCGAAGGCAGACGCCCAACCGACTGAGCCACCCAGGTACCCCAGAATGAGTCTTGTAGTTAGAAAATTATTGAAGCTGTTGATCTTGTCAGGTGAATAAGCTTTTAAAAGCTTATAAAGGGATATGTTTAAAATTGTCCTGAAACCTCAGTGACTAGTTTCTACAGTAAATATTTAGAAAAGCAAATATTCAGTAGGTATTGAAGCTCTCCTCTCTGCCTGGCCCCATGCTAGGCCCTTGGGACATAGTAGTGAGTCACCTGGGAATACATGGTCCTTGCCATCATGAAGCTTTTCAGTATAGTCAGGAGCTCACTGATGAGAAATGTAAAGGAAATACGGCTTGGGTCCTTTGTGTTCAGGATGAGCAGTTAGTCCTCCTTGGTTCCTTCTATTTGTTTGGTTGTTTATGTTTTGAACTTAGTTTTGGTGGCAACATGTTAGACTACTTTAAGCTACTTGTTGCTTTATTTTTGGTAACATAGGAGTTAAAGGGGAGAACATTTATAATACCATGTAAAATAGAAACCCTTGGATCTTCAATTTGTTGGCAGATTTTTAAAAAAGTTTATGTAGATCAGTGAGTTTATCCTCTTAAAATATAAGCTATTTAATAATAATAGTAACAATAGCTATTATTGATTGCCTCTATGGGCCAGACACTGTACATATTCATTATTATTTTAATACTCCCAGCAATTCTGTAAGGTGGTTGGTAGTATTTCTGTTTTATAAGCTAAAAAGCTGAGATGCAGGGAAGTAAATTTGCTTAAGGATAATCATAGCAGATTGCATATGCTGTCTCCAGATAATAAGAACCCCAGTGAAGAGTTAAGTGCCCTAAAGTTAAACATTGAGAGAGAAAAGAGAAACCTAGAGCTTCTATAATCCATTAATTGAAGAAACAGAGAAAAGTTCTGGTATACTGGAATTGATACTTTGTGCTACTGGTTTATTAGTTTTTCAGATAATAAACAAAAGTGTCTAAAAACTGTGTTTGGGAAATTCTTTACCTTAAGGATCTTGATGGGAAGTAGAAATCCTCAAATTTGAGAGCCAGTTGCTTACTTTCTCTGCATCTTTCGGAGTTGGGATGCAATTATGTGACCTGGGGTCTCTACTCCACTACTTCAGAAGCTAGTGACTTGCAGAAGTAGGCACTTTGTAGAAATCTGTGTTCTGCAGTGCAGGGGGGATGGCAGCTACATCTGTTTCCCATAGGTGGGCAGTGACAAAGATTCTGCTGTAGCTTTAGTTCCTGGTGTCACTGGTGTCTGTTCAGGCTGCAGTGACTGAATCCTATGTTGTCTCCACTGGACCAGATCTGTGGTTTGAATTTTGGTGTTCTTGATTATGTAGCCTTCCAGCTTGGCCCTCCTGGGGTTTTCTGTGAGTTGCCTAATATGCTTTAATAACTTCCTTTTCAGTTTCAACAAAGCCAGAGTTAGTTTCTTTTGTTTGTAACTAAGAACCTTTACTTAGATGATGCTAATTAAGATAATTGACAATTCTAAGGAACTCTCCAGGGTCAGGGTTACCTGCATCTAGATTAAAATTTATTAATGGGAGGAGTTTACAGTATATATTAAGTGAGATAGTTATATGCAGTTTGCTTATTGATTTAATGAATTTGCTGATTTGAGTGCCTGTTCTAGGCCAGAATATGGTCTAGGTATTGGGGATAGAGGAGTGACAAGATAGACAAGATCTCTGCACTCACAGAGCTTACATTCTGTTTTAAATGTAGAATAAGCAAGAAAGCAAGTAACAATGACAGAGCGAGAAATGCCATGATAAAAATAAAGATGGGATGATGTAATGATAATGGTGGGGGTGTGTGTGTGTATGTTTACGAGTTGTATCTTATAAAACATTTACTTTATCAGGAATCATGACTTAGGTTTTTTTTTTTTTTTTTTAAAGATTTTATTTATTTATTTGACACATAGTGAGAGCAGGAACACAAGCAGGGGGAGTGGGAGAGGGAGAAGCAAGCTTCCCGCAGAGCAGCGAGCCTGATGCAGGGCTTGATCCCAGGACCCTGGGATCATGACCTGAGCTGAAGGCAGACACTTAATGACTGAGCCACCCAGGTGCCCCCATGACTTAGGTTTTTTGACTATGAGGCGGTAACATTCTGAATTTACCCATCAACCATTAACAGGAAACTGGACAAAATACATGAAACAAGTATTTTCAGATATTGAACAATAGGCAGTGTAGATCTGTGATCCCTGTTGGGGGGTTAGCAAATGAGGTGAGCCCTTTGATGGCCCAGCTTTCTTTCTGGAGGCAATTTTCAGATCTCAGTGCAGGGAGGGGTATCCCAAATAGAGCCATTTGACCTCACTGAGTTGAGGAAGCAAAGATTGGATCTGGGGGAGGCCAAGATGGTTCTGTTTTGAGGAGCAGCCTTCTGGAGAGAAGGGAGCTATGCAGAGAAAGAGTTCCATAAGTCTTAGTGGTCCTCTTAAATGTTTGAGTGAATATTAATCTGCTCTGCACATGTAGGATGCAGTTTCATAAAGAACAGTTCCTGACGAAGGAATCCACTGGGAAACTGTAAGCAGAACAATTCTCACAGCTCACATAAAGCTGGGAAATACTTGAGTACCTTATAGCCAGAGTAGAACTCATTAAATGCTGTGTTTATTGAGACTCCAGAAGGGTCATGTTTTAGTAGTGGGGCTAAATTAGTCCTAAAATTAAGGCTTCTCTAGATATGGCTGGAAAATGCTTAAAAACAAGCCTTGAAAGGAGCAAACTAATCGGTAAGTAATGTAATTGCCAGCAAAGTCCAATACTCTTTAAAGAAATATAACAGAACCTAACACTCAGCAGTTTAAAATGTCTGGCATCCAATCAAAAATTACTAAATATGTGTAAAATCAGGTTAATATAACTTATAGTTAGGATGTCAGTCAGTTGAAACCAACCCAGAACTGACAGGTGTTAGAATGGACAGGCAAAAACATTAAAGCAGTTATAACTGTATTCAGTATGTTCAAAAAGGTAGAGACTGGAAAGGTAAAAAAGAGACCCAAATAAAACTTCTAGAGATGAAAACTGATATGTGAGATGAAAAATATACTGGATGGCATTAATGGCAGATTAGATATTACAGAAGAAAAGATTAGTGAATTTGAAGACCTAGAAGAGAAAACTCAACAGAAACAGGTAGAAATGACAGAAATAATGGAATTAGCAGACAGGGTTGTTCAAGTGGCTGCTATAAACATGGGGTCAGATTGTGGTTAATGTTGACATCTTTGTACAGTTGTGACTGCTACCTGAATTTGGCTTGATGTGTGGTTAAGGATAGTTGAAAATCAGTATTTTCAGTAAAGCACTGGGATATGATAGAAGAACACACAACAGTATGTTATTTTTTGATATGTAACAATATTACCGTAAAGTTAGACACTTAAAACATACATTTATGATCTCACAGTTTTTGGGGTCAAATACCTGGGTACAACTCAGCTGGGTCCTCTGTTTTAGGGTCTCAGGGCTATCATCAAGATGCTGGCTGTGGCTGTGGTATCATGTGAGGTATGACTAGGGAAAGATCTCTCCTAAGCTCTCTTGATAGTTGGTAGAATTTGGTTTCTTGTGCACTATTGGACTGAAGGCTTCAGTTTGTTGCTGCCTGTTAGCAGGCATCTGCCCTTAGTTCCTTGTTGTGTGGTCTTTTCCAACACGGCCACTTACTTATCAAAGTAAAGGAGACTGTCTTCTCACAGGACACATGGAACTACCTGCAGAAGTGACATCCTATCACCTTTCCTTTATACTCTTGGTTAAAAGCAAGTCACGGGTCCTGGGTCAAGGGGAAGGATCTACACAAGGGCACGAGCAGCAGGAGGCCATGTCCTGGGACCCATCTTAGAATCTATCCGTCACAAACAGTAGTGTGTAGTGGTGAATAGTGCGTTCTGTGGAGCCTGATACAGATATCTGCCTTTGAATCTTAGCCCTGTCTTTTCCCAGCTGTGTAAACTTCTGAGCCTCAGTTTTCCCATTTATAGAATCAGGATAATAGGTACCTACTATTGACAGTATTGTGAAGAGTAATTGAATGCATATAACATTCTTTTTTTTTTTTTAAAGATTTTTTAAATTTATTTATTTGACAGAGAGATAGCGAGAGAGGGAACACAAGCCAGGGGAGTGGGAGAGGGAGAAGCAGGCTTCCCGCGGAGCAGGGAGCCCGATGCGGGCCTCGATCCCAGGACCCCGGGATCATGACCTGAGCCGAAGGCAGACGCTTAACGACTGAGCCACCCAGGTGCCCTGCATATAACATTCTTAGGACTTTGTTCTACTAACTCCTGCTCATCTTTTCAGTCTCAATTTAGATGTCATATATGTAGGGAAGTCTTCCCTGACTTCTGACTCCTCCTTCCCTCCTGTCTGGGTTAGGTCTAAAACACCCTGAACTTTTTCTTCTCATTACTTCACATGCGTTCCACCTGAATTTTATAGCTGTGAGGTTATTTATTTATTGATTTGGTATCTGCTGCTTTTAGACTAAGCTGTTTGAGAGCAAGGGTTGTATCTGTTTTGTTCAGGGCTTGGCACATAGAAGTAAATGTTTGCTGAGTGACAATGTGCTTAAAATGCATGTGTTGTTTCTTTGAGAGGGCATTTTTAGTGTTAACATACTATGTTCTCCCAGGTACTGGAGCAGTCAGGCTAAGAGATACTCCCTCTTCTTTCTAAGACTGTCAGGGTCTAGCAGGGGAGATCGAGGCATATTAGTCTTTAAACTGATTGTAAGGGTTTGCAGAGTGGACACTAAATAGGAGTTAAAACACACACACAGACACACACACACACACGCACTTAGAGTCTGAAGGGATGAAGACATTAATAAAAATCAGTCCTAGTGGGTCAGAAGCAGAAAACATAGTAGGGAGCTTCTCTTCTCTGTAAATGTGCTCTGCAGACCACTCCTTGAGATGGTGTTCCCGGTGTGGAGGAAATAGGTTTGGAGAAAATTACTTTTTTTTAAGATTTTATTTATTTATGTGACAGAAAGAGCGATAGCAGATAGTGAGAGGAACACAAGCGGGGGAGCAGGAGAGGGAGAAGCAGGTTTCCCGCTGAGCAGGCATCCCAATGTGGGGCTCAATCCCAGGACCCCGGGACCATGACCTGAGCTAAAGGCAGACGCCCAACGACTGAGCCACCCAGGCGCCCCAGAAAATTACCTTCTTGAAGCTTCACCATGCACATTAGCATGGTATAGTGAACCCCCTTCTCCCTTGTTAACGTAGGAAGGGCAGTCTTTATTAAGCTTGCTCTGCACACTGTAAACATACACATACCACAACCTAGTAAGGTATTATTTTTATTTAACGGATGATAAAATTTAGGCTTAGAGGTTGAAGTAATTTTTTCTAGTGGTTGGTGAGGTAGGATTCAAACCAGGCTCAGCTCTCACTCTTAACTATTATTCTGTATTGCTTCTGTGGAATATGTTTTAGCAAGTACTAGATTAATTTCATGAGAGGAGGAACCCTGTATCTTTTGTGCATTTTGAGACTAGCACTAGAATCTTGCTTAGCCTTTAATACATGGCTGAATGTTGGGTTTCTGGTATGATCTTATACTGTATCTTAGCTTCCCAGGTGGAACTACAGTTGACCCTTGAACAGTGTGGGGATTAGGGGTGCTGACTTTAGTTGAAAATCCGCACGAACCTTTTGACTCCCTGTGCAGTTGAAAATCCACACCAACCTTTTGACTCCCCCAAATCTTAACTGCTAATAGCCTACTGTTGATCAGAATCCTTAAGTAAAACATGAATAGTTGATGAACAGATACTTTGTATGTTATATATTCTGTACTGTATTCTTAACAATAATACCTATTTCTTAATTTTTTTCAGTATTTCTAGGCTATGCAGTTCATCTGAGTTTTTTCAAATTGTTGCAAATCTCCAAAGACTTTTTCCAGTATATTTATTGGAAAAAAATCCTCATATAGGTGGACCCATGCAGTTCAGACCTGTGTTGTTCAAGGGTCAGCTACACTTGGAAAACTTGAGGAGGGTTTGGTAGATAGCAGCTAGTGTAATCCAACCAGTGACATGCAACAAAAAGTAATCTTAGGTTTTTCACTTTGTGTGATTTAGTGGAGTTCTGTCCCCCCAGAAGAAACATCCCTGTAGTCTTTGTGCCTCTCCTGTCACATTTATTTATTTATTTATTTATTTATTAGATTTTTATTTGTCAGAGAGTGAGAGAGAGAGAGAGAGAACATGCGCACGTACAAGCAGGGGGAGCAGCAGAGGGAGAGGGAGAAGTAGGCTCCCCGCTGAGCAAGGAGCCTGATGCTGGACTCGATCCCAGGACACTGGGATCATGACCTGAGTCGAAAGCAGATGCTTAACCGACTGAGCCACGCAGGCATCCCGGTCTCCTGTCACTTTTAAATTTACTGTATTACCCAGCCCTCTTGAGTTTTGTTTCTGAAATAGTCTTCAGTGAACTTCTTTCTTCATGTTACTGTTAATGACCTCAGATCTTTTGTCTCTTTTTTGCTTACTGCACTAGTTTTGTTAAGAATTTTCAGTTTAACATGCACTGAATACTACTGAAAGGTTTCTAATGAAGAAAGCTGTCCCCAGGCATACCCCTCCGTAATTCTTCTCCTGCTCCCCAGAGCAGGTCTTCCCAAACTTTGTCACCTCAGGGTCTGCATGGACGTGGTAGAATAGAAGAGGCCGTCTGGGTATCTGGAGGTTGTTAGAGAATCTCGGCACATCTGAAACATTCATGGCATGGTGTGCCCTGCCCACTAGTTGGTAAGCTCTTTTACCTCAACTCTGAGCTGAGGTAAAAGTACCTCTCTAATATGCTTATTGTACCAATGCTTATTGTACCAGTTGGGATGCTTTTGGATGCAGGTATGGAGACACTGACCCAAACTGGCTTCAAATAAGAGAATTTAACTCAAAGTTGGAAGTCTAGAGGTAGGATGGGCTCTAGGGCTTAATTGATTTGGTGGCACAGTAATGTCTTCAGGTACCCAGTTTTTCCCTCTCCCCTCGAGTCACTGGCTGGCTACGTGCACAGAGTAATAAGGCTGCAGTGGTTTGAGGAGTTGTATCCAGACACTACAGTGTCCAGAGAAAGAAGAGAGAACTTTTTCTTGTAGCTATATGAGAATGTGGAAATTTTGCCTCGAAACTCTTTGGCAGACTTGTCTCCTGGGGGGTTATATGACTGTTTCTGAAACACTCACTAGAAAGGAAGTGGGATTATGTTTAGACCAATTGGGCATCATTGTGGAGCTGGCCACACTTTCCCTGAGCACATGCCTAATGGGGATGGTGTGCAAATGGGTCCTGAACAAAATTGGCTTCTGTTACAAAGGAAGAAGGGGGAGGTTGGAGGCTGAGTAGGCAACCCTGACCCTATTTTTGTATTTAACTTAAAATTTTGGATATTATTTATTGACCCTCTATTAAGGTAGGTGAATATTTAATTTTAAATCACTTGCCTTACACTTTTCTTCTTCCATCTATCCATTATCGTTAAAATTTTTTCATTAAACATATTCAGTGTTTAATTATGATTATGTATGTTCACCATGGAGCTATATTGTTTACGATGATTACATTTCCCTCCTTGTATAATTTTGTTTTTCCTGGAATTAACAATTGTCTACTATTTCCGTTTGCTTTGTTTTCTAGGTCCTTGTGACTGAGTTTTCCCATACATTCCAGTAGCCTCTCGATATAGTTTTCTGCACAAGCATATCAGATAACTAGTTGTCCTGTCCCCTACTCATATCCTCTCCCCCTAGGAATCTTCTTAGGGGACCCTTCATCAAGCCTCACTTGTATGAAATTCTTGCTCTCTGGGCTTAATAGTGTTCCTTTTGCAAATCTCCAACAGGTTCAGGTGTCGTGTTTCCTGGTTCTCTGACCCTTATCTTCCTGTTTTTATCTTTCATTTTGTTGGAGTACAATTTTCAGTACTTCCTTTGAAAGGGTGCATGAGAGGTTAATTTTTTGAGACATTGTCTGAAAGTATTTTTCATCTGCTTTCCCTGGTGATTAAAAGTTTTGGCTGGGTACAGAATTGCAGTTTGAATATAGTTTTTACTGAGAACTCTGAATGTATTATTTCATGGCCTTCTAGCTTCATATAGCAGAATTTGTATTCTGGATTTGATTAAAACCAAAAGTATGGAGAAGTTGGAGAACATAATGAGCTTCCATGTACCCATCACTCAGCATCAACATTTATCAACTCATGGCCACTTTTAGAAAAAACCTGTATTCCTGTCTGCCCCTCTTCCGTTTGAGTTTTTATGAAAACCCAGATATATAATTTCACTTGTGAATATTTCAGTATGTATCTCTGAAAAATGATTTCTAAACTATAATCTCAGTACCATTGTCATATCTTAAAAAGATTAACAGTAATTCTTCATATATCTAGTAAGAGTTCAGATGGCCTCGATTGCCTCATAATTATATATTTTTAGAACACTGTATTCAAATCAGGATCTAAGTAAGATCCATAACTTCTCATTGATTGACAGATCTCTTAAGTCACTTTTAATCTTTTGGCTGCCCCTCTGCATCTTTTTTTTCCTCCTTGACTTTATTTGTTGAAGAAACTGTGTCATCCATCTTGTCTTTCCTATAGTCTAGATGTTGTTGAGTGAATCCCTGAGGTGTCACTGACATGCTCCCCTGTCCCTTGTATTTTCTGGTACTTGGTAGTAAGATGTAGAGGCTTGATAAAATTCCATTTATAAGTCTTTCTCTCTGTTTTTCTTGGGGAGGGGAGTGGTAAGTGGGGAGAATACTACATGGGTGATGTATTTCCTTTGGAGGCACACAATATTTGACTCTGATGTTAGCAGCCATTAAATATTGCTTGCATCCATTAATTTATTAGTTAATTTTGGTCCTTTTTTATGTGACACCTCCCCCACCTTTTTTTGTTCTTGTTCTCTATCTGGAAGTTTTAAGAATCTGTTCTTTATCTCTGGTGTTCTAAAGTTTTGCAGTGATGTGCTTCGGCATGGGTGGTTTTGTTGTTTTGGACCCATCCTTTTACTTTGGAGGTACATACTCTTTAGATCTGGGAAAGTTTCTTGTATGCTTTCCTTGGTAACTTCTTTGGTCTTCTCAAGTGACATACAATTTTGTTATCTTGTCTGTCTAGTAGTTAATTCTTTTACCCTTCTTGGGAGATATTTTTCAACTTTTCTCTTCCATCAGGATTATCTTTTGTCCTTTGCTTTTTTTTTTTTTTTTTTTGCTAGCATTTTGTTTTTACTTCATGGATACATGTATTCTTTTACCTCTTCAAGCACATTGATAATGTAGTTTAACACCTTCCCCCCCCCCCCCCCCCCCCCTCTCCCTTTTCCTTTTTTTTTCTTTTTTGCGCTTTTCCCCCCTTTTTTTTTTTTTTTTTTTCCCCCCCCCCCCCCCCCCCCCTTTTCATGGCATTGGCTCTGTTTACTCTGGATTCCGGTTTTCCTGCTTGTTTTGATTTCTGTCTTTAATGTTGGCACCTTTCCTCACGTTTGGCCATTTTTGGGCTGGTGTCTTTTACTTAAGAGTAGGGTGTGATAAAGCTGATGGAAGCTCTTTGTGAGGGGTGAGGCAGGCTTGTTCACTGAAAGCTTAGTATGGAGGTTGAGGAACTGTGAATGTGAGTATCCCAGTGCTTTCATTCCAGGGTTCTGGATGTTGACTGATTGAAAGTAAATCCCACGCCTGGGGGAGAAGGAACGTGTATATTCCTATCGCTGGTGTTCTGTAAGCAGAACTGGGGAAGGGAACTGGAGTCCTCCGTTCCGTGTGAAGTCTCTTAATGGATTCTCTTTTTAGTCTTGTGTCTCAAAACTGTTTATTCTCTGTTGTGCCCAGTTGGTATCTCCAGGTATAGAGGCTCTGTTCACTTTCCCTCAGAGATTACGCCTCTGGTCTCTTTGGAGATCTGGTAGCTGCCGGCCTGGATGGAGTTTGGGCTGCAGTTTGAGATCTTCCTACCTTTATTTTGTTTACTTTTTTACTGAAACAAACTCAGAAATGTTGCAGGTATAATACAAATAACTTCTGTTTCCTGATCCACTTGAGAGAAAGTTGTTGACATGATGTCTCTTCTTTTTTGAATATTATAGTACATAATTCCTACAAACAGGGACATTCTCTTGCACAACAGCCACCAAAGGCAGGAAGTTAACATTGATACATTACAGCTGTCTGAGACTAAGACTCCATTCAAGTTGTGGCAGTTGTCCCAGGAGTGTTCTTTATGGGAAAAAGATACAGTTTAGGATTACTTACACATTTTATTGTCATGTCTTTTCAACTGCTTTGATCTAGAACAGTTCCCTCAACGGTTCTTTCTTTTAGGACGTTGATATTTTTGAAGAGTACAGGCCAGTTATTTTATAGTCACCCACTTTGTGAGTTTGTTTGATTTTTTTTTTTTTTTTTTAAGATTTTTATTTATTCATTTGAGAGAGAGCAGAGCACGAGGTGGGGAGGGGCAGAGGGGGAGGGAGAAACAGACTCCCCGCTGAGCAGGGAACCTGACATGGAGCTTGATCCCAGGACCCAGAGATCATGACCTGAGCCGAAGCCAGACACTTAACCATCTGAGCCACCCAGGTGCCCCTGATGTGTCTTGATATTAGATGGTATGTTAGGCATCTCTGTAGGAATATCATACAAGTGATGCTATGCTTTTCTCATTGCATTCTGTTAGGTTGTGTATTACAGGCTTTCTGTTTCTCCTTTAACAAATTACCATAGATTTAGTGGCTTAAAAACCACAGAGTTATTATAGTACAGTTCTGGAGTTCAGAAGTCCAAAATGGATCTCAATGGGGCTCAAATCAAGGTGTGAACCAAGCTGCATTTCTTTTGGAGACTCTGCAAGAGAATGTTTTTCCTTACTTTTTCAGCTTCTAGAGGCTGCCTGTTTTGGCTAATGGCCCCTTTTTCCATTTTCAGTGCAGCAACTTTGGCCCTTGTTCATTTCATGCTGCCATTTCCCTCCTTCCTCTTTCACTTTTAAGGACTGTTGTGATTATACAGGGCCCACTGAGATAATCCAAGGTAACTTCTTTATTTTAAAGTCATCTGATTAGCAAATTTAATTTTTTCTGCCACCTTCATTCCCCTTTGCCCTATAAAGTAACACGTTCACAGGTTCTAAGGATCAGGATGTGGACACCTTGTGGGGGGGGAGGGGAAGGTCGTATTATTGTGCCAGCTACATGTGGCATATGATTTCAAATCATCCTAATTCTGATAATGTTCACTTTGATCACTTGATTACGGTGATGCCTTCAGGCTTCTTTGGATTTTAAAGTTACTTCCTTTGTAATTAATGTGTGTTTTGGGTAGAGGTACTTTGAGACTATGTAAATATCCCATTACTAATCAGACTTCTAGTTTATTCACTTATTTTGTATCGCTATGGGTACCTGATTTTCTGTTTTATGCATTGAGTGTTAATCCATAATTGTAATTATTTACTTTAATGCTCCAGTTGTCCAGGATTTTGTCAGTAGAAACTGACAAAGTTGGTGTCTTTGTCCTTTTGGCATGTCTCATCATATTTTGAGCACTTTCCGGGTTTATCTTGAATTTCTGTCTCAGCCTTGGAATTGGAATTGGCCATTTTCCACGGAGCCTTGTTTTTGTTTTTGTTTTTAAATGATTATTTTGAAATAAACTCACAGGAAGTTGCAAAAATAGTATAAAGTCCCATGTACCCTCTATTTACCTAACTTCTCCCAGCGGTGAGTTTTATGTAGCCCTAGTGGATAGCAAAATCAGGAAATTGATCTATCAGGTGCATTTCTGTTAACTAGACAACAGACCTTATTCAGTTTTTATTCTTTAAACCAGCATTTGTGTGTGTGTGTATGTGTGTGTGTGTACATGTAGTTCCATACTTTATACCATGTATAGACCTGTGTACCTACCCCCACAATCAAGATAACGGAGCTGTTCCATCACTTTGAAAGAACTCTCTTTTACTCTACAACCAGTTTGTATTCCCAACCCCCCCCCACAGCCATTAGTGTATTCTCCATGTCTGTAGTTTTTGTCGTTTCCGTATGTTATATGAATGGAAGCATATAGTATGTAACCTTTTGAGATCAGCTTTTTTTTTTTTTTTTTAAGATTTTATTTATTTATTTGAGAGAGAGAGAATGAGAGAGCACATGAGAGGGGCGAGGGTCAGAGGGAGAAGCAGACTCCCTGCCAAGCAGGGAGCCTGATGTGGGACTCGATCCTGGGACTCCAGGATCACGACCTGAGCCGAAGGCAGTCGCTTAACCAACTGAGCCACCCAGGCGCCCGAGATCAGCTTTTTTTTAAAGCATAATGCCCTTGAGGTCCATTTGGTGTTGAGTGTATCAATAGTTAATTTCTTTTTATTGCTAAGCAGTATTCCATCTTATGGATGGACCAAGTTTGTTCAACCATTCACCTATGGCAGGACATTTAGGTTGTTTTCCAATATTTTCTGTAATAATATGAATAAAACCACCTTGAACGTTTGAGTACAGGTTTTCTTGTAAACGTTAAGTTTTCCGTTTTCTGGTAGATGCCTGACAGTGTGAATCCTGGGTCATATGGTGAATGCGTGTTTGGTTTGGTAAGCCGCTGTCAGACTGTTTTCCATAGTGTCTGTACTGCTTTCTCTTCCCACCAGCAATGTATGAGGGATCCCATTTCTCAATATCCTTCTCACCATTTGGTGTTATCCCTGTTTTTCATTTAGTGTTCTGTTAGGTGTAGTGATTTCCTAATTGTGGTTTTAATTTACATTTCCCTAATGACAAATGATGTTGAACATCTTTTTTTGTACTTGGTGTCTCCTTTTCAGAGAAACAGAAATATCTGTTCATGTCTTTTGTCCATTTTCTGATTGGATTGTTTTTTTCTGCTATTGAATTATGAAAGTTCTTTAAATATTCTCGATGCAAGGTCTTTGTTGGATATGTGGTCTGCACATGCTCTCTCCCAGTCCGTACCTTATCACTTCATCCTCCTATCAGTTTTTTTTTCAGAGCAAAAGTTATGAATTTTAATGAAGTCCCTTCATTAAAATGAAGGAAGTGGCAAAGGGAGAGAGAGTATCTCTAGCAGACTCCCCACTATGGGTCCTGTCATGGGGCTTGATCTCACGACCCTGAGATCATGATATGAGCCGAAATCAAGAGTTAGACGCTTAACTGACTGAGCCACCCAGGCAGGCCCCCCTGAAGTTCAGTTTAGTAAATTTTTCTTTTATGGTTCGTTCATTTGGTGTTAAGTTTAAGAACTCTGCCTAAAGCTCTGGTTCTTTTTCATGGAAATGGCATTTAGCAACCAAGATGTGAGCATTAGGTATGCTCACTGCTGTTATGGTATGCATGCGACCTGGCTGTTAGTGGACAGAGCCAGAGAGCGTGTGTGTCCTGAGCATTTCCAGGTTTTGGTGTACGTTAGCTAGTTTTCTAGGGACCTCCAAGTGTCACTGCTTAGTCAGTGGCTTTATTCTCCTAAGTCTGCTACCACAGTCCATGTTCTTTGCATTATCTAAAAATCTGTTCATCACTGTCTCTTTTCTTGTTTTATTACTCTTTTACTGATTTTAAGTAGATGTTATTTTCAGTGGAGTTTTGTGAGAGAACAGAGGTAAATGCATGGATTAGCCTCTCTGTTGAATGTGTATTCATTTAGGCTGGACTATTCCCCTTTCAAATTAGTTTTGTCTTTGATTATTTTTTTGTACTGTCGCCTTTTCCCCATCCACCCTGATTCTGCTGTTCCATAGCCTGTAATCTTCCATGATTCTCGTTTCCCTGCAGTGAAGACACAATTTATTAAAGTATTTAGGTTCTCTTTATATTCGTACCTCTGCTTACTTTTCGGATCTCTTTCTGCAACCCTCTTCTATTTGTTGCATTTAGAGCTATTTGAGTAGCTTACGTTTCCCCACATGTGTTATATTCTTCTCCTTTTCAGCACATTGCACTTTACAGCATTTTCTTTAGAACACAGATCCTGGCATATTTGATGCATTAAATAAGCAAATAATACTTCCTCTAAATGCTACCCAAACTGTTTTTGCCTGTTATCATTCCCTAATACTATTGTATGGTATCTTACTTAATTTTCAGAGTAACTCTGTACATCACTATTCATTTTTTATAAATGATGCTGAGTGAATTACCGAAGGTCATAACTAAATTTAACAAATGTTTGTATGTCTTATTATATGGCAGGCCCCGATTTAGACGCTAGAGACCCTTGGGGAAAACAGACAAATGTGCCCCTAATGTAACCCATATTAGAATGTTTAAATTCCAACCCTTGTGGGATGGGTTTCAGGGGAGGTCTTCCATAACTTTACTCATCTCAGATGTCCTCTCCTTTAGTCTTTCCTAACCCTCCTGGAAAGAGGCAGGAAAAGAATAGTTCCATCTTCTGTGTTCTCATTAGTTCCTTTTTGTGTTCATGTTGTGCACAGCTTTATTCTAGAAAGTATTTATAAAATCATTGTTTATATTTGGGGTTTTTGCTAAATTGAACTGCTGTTGGCAGGACTTTTTTGGGGGGTGGGTATCCAGGATGCTTGGCACATGGTGTATAATATTCTCAGTGAGTCTCTGAACTCATTAATAGAGATTTACATTTACCCAAGATTGTCATTTACTAATAGCCGGTAACAGGACTCTTCCTTACTCATTACAGCCTCTACGTAGGTATACAAACCAGTTTCAAAACCTCCATTCTATGTTTTTAGGTGGGCATACTCTGAAAGAGGTCATCTACGGGTAGGTTTTTCGTGAAGTTTAATAAACTAGTTTGTGGGTGTGTCTGGAGGTCTCTAGTCTGGAGATGGAGTCTTGACCCCCTTCTCTCTCCAATATTAACCATCTGGTAGCAACTCTGAGTTATTTGTCAAAGAAGTGTGCTAATACTGTATGTCAGAATTTATCAGCCCTTTTTCAAGTTCAAGAAGATAAATTATTTCAGAAGATGTAGAATACTTACTTTCAAGCATTTTGCAAACAGATACATTGTAATTTTCCTTCAGATTTGTTTGCATACAAAATGTTGAGGTTATCTATAGCTATTTAACAAACAAAGGCAAAACTTGGTGGCTTAAATAATAATATTCATTTCTTTGTTCACAATTCTCTAATTTAGGCAGGGCTTCGTTTTCCATTCCAAGTGACATCTGCAGGGACTGGAAGGTCTGAGATGACTTACTCCTTCACACATATGGTATCTGGTGCATCTTCCTCCACATGGCTGCTTCACCTGACTAGCATGGGCTTTCTCACAGTATGATCTTGGGATAGTTGGACTTCATATGTGGTTGACTAGATTTTGGAGGTGGTGACTGGATTCTAGATGTGCCAGCAGCAGAGACTGCTGGGCCCCCTGAAGCCTTATGCAAGGAATGGCACAGTATCATCTTCACCAGATTAGGCCCAAAGTGAGTCATAGGCTAGTCCAGATTCAAGCAGAGGAGACTGTACAAGATGTGGACACTGGCAAGAGTGGTTTATTGGGGCCACCAAGGAACATTCCACCACATGAACCAAGGATCTTTCTTTCTTTCTTTTTTTAAAGATTTTATCTATTTGAGAGAGAGAGCACTAGAGAGAGAGAGAGCAAGCATAAGAGGGAGAAGCAGGCTCCCCGCTGAGCAGGGAGCCTGATGTGGGGCTCAATCCCAGAACCCTGGGATCATGACCTGAGCCGAAGGCAGACGCATAACCGACTGAGCCACCCAGGCACCCCCCAGGTATCTTTCTGAAGGGAAAAAAGGAAAAAAGATGACTTTTCTGTTCTTTTTGTTCTCATTGTCTAATCTTACTGTCTTAATTCATTTTATAATGCAGTGTTGGCTATAACTCCATTCAGATAGCTGTATAGTATTAATATAATTTGTCAAATTTGGTTAGATCATGTATTGGTAACTTTGGTAGGGTTCATATACTTATTTGGGGATAATGAATATTTCATGTGATGCTTGGCTCCAATTTATACCTAAGCAAAGTACTAGATAGGAAGCCCGAATATGTACTTGGTGAAGTAAGTGACATAAACCTCCTTTTGTGTCACATGTTACAATCCGTAAAACATCTCAAGGTTTTTTTTCTCCAGTAATCCTGTGATTGTCCTCTGTACAGGAGAAAGAAGAGAGACGATCTCAGATCTTTCATAATTGCAACTGTTTTGCCCCCAAACAGATCTTTTTTCTTAATGCCCTGGATGTGACAGCATTTTATTTCATTTAAATGGCTCTCATCTTGATTCCATTTTGAGGTCATTCAGTTACTAGGTATTGGGTGTCACAGTGGAAACGTGTCAGAAATATTGTGGCTCATAGACCATATAATCGGAGTCCTTTGGAAAGGTTAATATGAGATGCAGATTTTGGGGGCTGACCCTAGACTTAGCATCTCCAAAAATCTTAGAAGGGATTTGGGTAGTGTAAAGTTTGAGGAGCAATATTTTTAGGCCCTATAGCATGCATTCTCCATCTCCATATCACCCCAAGGGTAAAAATTGTTTTTGGGTGCGGGGGAGTGAAAAAAACTCACATATTACAATGGTTTATGGCCCTCTAAAAGTCAACCCTACCTGACAAAAATATTCATTAATGTTTCATTTTTCTTATTAAGGAGAAATTTAAATTAAGTCTTTCCCCCCGGGAATGGACTAATTTTAAAAAGATTGAGAAGGATTGTCCTATAAGAATTATTCTGAATCATATCTGCCCCACAGGACTGTGCCACCCCACCCATCCTGGGAAGCTATAGTATGTGACTTGGTTAATGTTTTTTAATACTAAGATTTTGCTGTCATTAAATGGAGTTTCTTTTAAAATGTATAGAGTGAAGACATTTTACTCTATGGCATTTTGCATCCAAGCAGATTGATTTTTATCTTTATGAACAAAGCACTGCTAGAATGGACTCTGTTCTGGGATTTAGAAACCTTTTAGCTTTATATTAGCAAAAACTTTTCATGTTCTTTAGCATGTGAACATAAAACTCACCAGGATCCCTCATATGCCGCAGGAAAGGGGGTATTCTGTCTTTCCTGGGAGTGAGGCCTATTCCTCCGCTTTTCTTTCCTATGTCGTGCAGGCCACGGGGTCAGTTTTGAGAGGTGGAAGGCAGGCCCTCCAGTGCCCCTGTTCACTGGGAAGGAGAAAGAGTGTAGGGATAATACTGTTCCTGGCTTTGCTGGCTTTTTCCTTTGCTTTGGGCTGGGTACAAATGAAATGCGTTTTTTGGGGGTGCCTGCTGGCTCCATCAGTAGTGCATGCAACTGTTGATCTTGGGGTTGTGAGTTCGAGCCCCACATTGGGTGTAGAGGTTACTTAAAAATGTCTTTAAAAAAAAAAAAGAAAATGCGTTTTTGGGATGAAGGTTATGAGAGGGTAGTAGTGGGAGAAGTAGAAGAGTTTATAATCTGTTACCTTCTGTAAAGAAAACTACATTTTGATTTGGGTATTTCTAGGTCGTCCTTCAAAGTAGTGTTAAAATTATGTGTACTTGTTTTGTTTTCTGTGTGATTTGTGCAGGCTCAGGAGAGTTAAAGGCATAGTAGAACCAGAAAACTGAAGGCCTCTAAAATCTGCATTCACCTGAAAATACATTGCTTGGCAGCTCACAAGATGTTAGGGTAGTGTATTTGTTGAATCGATGAATGAAATTAATCCAAAGGGTCTTTTGAAAAATGTGGTTCTCTTCTCTATGATTTTAGAATCCGGTTTGTAGTGTAGTATTGAAGGAAAAATGAATTGGGAAGTTAGGAGTGATGGGGTCCAGTGTTCTTCCTATTGCCCTGTTTTTCAGTCTCCCTTGACTTCAGTATCCTTGCTGCAAACTTTTGAGGTATTTTGTAGATGATTTTTTTTTAAGTAGGCTCCATGCCCAGAGTGGAGCCCAATGTAGAGCTTGAACCTCATGACCATGAGATCAAGAGTCAGACACTTAAGTGACTGAGCCACCCAGTCTCCCCTCATAGATTATCTCTTAAGAGCCCTTCAGGGTCCAGCATTTTATTACCAAGTACTGTGACCACATTAGAAATATCCTTAGCTGATAAGAGTTGTGAGAGGGAGTTAGTTCCCGTTGTCAGACAAACAGCCGTGTGTTGGAGTGCACAGTTAAGCTGGTGTGACTGAGAGCCAGCTAATGGGTGTCTCCAAGAACAGAGTTGTCTGGAGGTGAATGGCTTGGTTGGTGGGGGGTACTGCCTCAGTTGGTATTCAGAGACACAAATTTCTTCTCTCCTGTTTTTCCACTATACCCTAAGGTATGGTTGGTTCTCTCTGTGTTGTCCTTGCCTCAGCTTACAAAGAGACAGAAGTGTTCACTCCACGTCTTAAAGCCCAAAGGTGTCACACCACACTTTTTTCCACTTTCATTTTGTCCATGAGAACTTAGTCCCATGGCCATACCCTGGGGAAAGGGAGGCTGGGAAGTGTAACCTCGCTGGGCAGCCATGTGCTGGGCTGTAATTATGGAAGAAGGAGATGACTCCTCTCTGTCACAGATAGTACAGGTGAAGCTATTTGATTTTCTTAGTATATTTTTGGGGGAAGCTTTTTTACTTAATGTTTTTGTTTATTAAAAAATTATGTTAAAATTATATAAAGAGAGTGAATTTTGGCAGGTGGTGGGTTAAAATGCTAAGTAGAATATATCAAAAAACAAGTTTATTTTTATTTTTATTTTTTTTTAAAGATTTTATTTATTTGACAGAGAGAGACACAGCGAGAGAGGGAACACAAGCAGGGGGAGGGGAGAGGGAGAAGCAGGCTTCCCGCCGAGCAGGGAGCCCGATGCGGGGCTCTATCCCAGGACCCTGGGATCATGACCTGAGCCGAAGGCAGCCGCTTAACTGACTGAGCCACCCAGGCGCCCCCAAAAAACAAGTTTAAAAAGTAATTAGAAACAGAAGTAGCCAGCTCTAACTGATGATACCTTTGTCTTCTCAAAGTATAAGATCGGCAAGATTCGTCTAATCTTTGGGGCAGTCTGTGTTCGTGAAAACACTGAGGTGCGCATTTAGTCGCAAGCCACGGCCCTCTTTTCTGGTGGAGTAGCCCATAGTTCATTTGGGTAAGCTAGTCCAGCAAGAGGAGGCTCCTTCTTAAATACCATTAGGCCTTTTGGGCTCTGAATTCTTGTCATAAGTTCCTAAATTTGGCCATGTGTCAAAATTGCCTTGGGGCCCTTGTTCAAAATACATGTTCAGGTTCTACCTTCTGGAGGGGCTGATGGTTACGTTTCTGAATCTGAATTTTTAACAAGCTCCTCAGGGTTATTCTGATGCAGCTCTCAGGGACCTGGGAACCACTGCTTTGGATAGCCTACACTTCGATTGCCTCACGTGTGAAAGTGCAGAATTATCCCTACTTGGCTTCATAGGGTTCAGAGAGCATGAAGTGAGTTGCATTTGTAATTATTTCATCACTAAAAAGTACCATCAGAAATTTTAGGTGGTGTTGTAAGTTAAGTCTGCACCAGGTATTGAGCTAATTTATTTGTACCATGGTCCTGAAAGGTAAGTGCTGCTCTCTTCATTTAGAAGAAAATTGGGAAATAACTATAAGGTAGAAATCTAGGTTTCTTGATACTGCATAATTGAACAGGGATTCAGAAAAAGTTATCTGCCCAGCATAACTACCAATAGTAGAAGCAGCCAAATAACTGATGTACTTTTATTTTCACATGATTAAGATACCACATATCAACTTGATGACTTAAGTGTCATCTGTGTGGGAAACGTTGTGCTTTGCTCTTTGGCCATGCCAGCCTGAATATGACCTGGTCTCTGCCCATAGGGAAGTTACAACCTAGCAGAGAAGACTTCAATACAAATCAGGATAATATTCTTAAAACATTTTGTTTTTTAAAGAATTAATCCTACAACCATAACAAGGTAGGTTCTGAATATGATGTTCGCTCTCAGAGGAAGGGAGAGGTCATGCGAGGTGAAGAGCACAGCGTGAGACAGGAGTGACTTTCCCTTTTCTTTTTCCCTGAGAGAGACCAACCTCTGCGAGGTATTAGGAGGACTCTTCTCTCTCCTCTAGTGCAGTTGCCAGGACCTTGTAGGCAGGTAAGATGATAGAGAAGCTTGCCCAAGTTAAGGCTATGTCCCCTTCCCTGCAGTAAAGGGAAGCAGAACTGAATTTGATGGTGCAGACTATGTGCTGTGTGTCACCTCACTCAGTTCTAGTGGTTCTGTGAGTTGAGAGAGGCAGTATTTGTTAGTGGAAGGAGCACATGGGATTTTAAAACCTAGAAGCAGTTGGTAGTGTTGGAGCCAGACTTGGCTTGTGCAGAGATAATCAAAAAAGTGGCTTTTCCTGGGGAAATAGCTTCACAGGACATATCAGACCTTTCCTTCCTTTCAGCCTGTGAGATCTGCCTTGGTTTTGACAAGGGCATGATTGCTGCTAACCTGTTACGATATTATGGCTTAGACATCTGCCGGTTCAGTATGAAGCTGCAGGTATGTTAAGGGGATGAGTGGTATGAAAAACATGCAACATTTGGTAGCAGTAAATCTTTACAGGAAATAGGAAGGTTGATTTATTTGACAAAAATGTACCAAATGTTAGGGTTAAAGTAGTGAAAAAGAGAAAAATACGGTGCTTTCATGTTATTGACAGCATTTTAACATTTGCTGTTCATGTTCGATTATGTGAGAACTTTCTTGAAGTGTTCTAGATTGGGTAGCTGAGTATTGGGTTTTAGTGAGTATGAGGTGTGGGGGGGTGGATTTTACACTATAGTCTCCCAATGGTTATGTCTTTCTAAAGCTTGAAGGAACTCCTCAGAAAGCAGTAAGATTGCAAATCATTCCAAATGAGATGCTGACGTAAATTAAGCACACTTTTTTTTTTTACATTATCCACGAATACAAATAATAGATTGGAACATTTCTCATAGGTGACGTCTATAGAATGTACGTATTTTAAGAAAATTTGAAAATGTCTTTCTTGTATTAGTTAGCTGTGGCTGCTGTAACAAATCACCACAAACTTAGTGGCTTAAAACAAGAGAAATTGAGTTTCTCACAGTTCTGGAGGCCAGAAGTCTGCAGTCTGAGCCGTTGAGGTGAAATCAGTGTCTGGAGGGCTAGGGCCGTGCTTCCTCAGGCAGGAGTCTTCCTTGCCTCTTCCAGCTTCTGGTGGCTGCCAGCATTCCTTGGTGTGTGGCCACATCATCACTCCAGGCTCTCCCTCTGTGGTCACATCACTTTCTCTAATGTGTCGAATCTCCCCCTACCCCTCTCTTTCCAGGACACTTGTGATGGCATTTAGGGCCCACCTGGATATCTCCTCATCTCAAGATCTTTCATTTAATCATCATCACATTTGCAAAGACCCTTTCCCAAATATGGTAACATCTGTAGATTTCAGAGATAAGAATGTGGATTTTTTTTGTGTGTGGGGGGGTGACATTTTCAACTTACACACCTATAAATTATTTGGAAGAGTAGGAAGGTGGCTTTTGAAAGAGTAACTTTTAGATACGTCATGAGTAAGAATTCAGAGTATATCTTCTAACTTTTCAATGTTAGCTTGATGATCCAGTCTTGTTATCCAAATTGGGAGACTTCACCCCAAATATCACCACCTTGCATGTCATTTATAATAATGGTTTTAAGCAACCTGTCTCTAAATAACAGAGGTTAGGGGTGCTTGGGTGGCTCAGTTGTTAAGCATCTGCCTTCAGCTCAGGTCATGATCCCGGGGTCCGGGGATCGGGCCCCGCGTCGGGCTCCCTGCTCAGCCGGGAGCCTGCTTCTCCCTCTCCCACTCCCCCTGCTTGTGTTCCCTCTCTCACTGTGTCTCTTTGTCAAATAAATAAATAAAATCTTAAAAAAAAAACAACCCATAAATAATGGAGGTTATTCTTTTAGGGCTGGCTCAAGCTGACAGTGGTGATTTTTATCAAGCATTTATTAAAAATGAATCTAAATTTAGGAAAATTATCTAAATTATTGGCACTTATTTTAGCAATCTAGGAATTTAAATGACTGCGAGAAGGTGCAGATTGCAGGGTAGTAGTGAAAAATACACTATTTCTGAAGTTGCTTGGTTGTATCAAACTTGAAAATATGTTATAGTTGGACTATGGTTTTTTTTTTTTTCTTAAGCTATATTTTAGCTAATTTTGGACAACTATGGCTAGCTCATTTTGGATGAGATAGGAACACATTAAACAGTTTTTTTTTTAAAGATGTTCACACTTAGAATGGAAGGTACCAGTGGAGGGTTTTTGAAGTTGTGAGCTAGTCATGAACATAAGTGTGTGTGTGTGTGTGTGTGTGTGTGTATGTGTATGAATTTTAATACCAGGTTCTTTCTTGAACCTGCCTAATTTTTGTCACCCTTTAAAAAAATAGACTTTTATTTCTCTAAACATCTCAAAATATATATTTTAAAGATCTTTTCAGATAGTTCTCCTCTTTCTAGTTCCTTGGGTTATCTGTTGGATTTCTCTTGTGATGGAGAGTTTGTTTCTGTGTTGTAATTACCGTGTATGAAATCTTCACAAAACTGCTGAAGGTGTTCTGTATTTTGAGGGTAGTGCATCTCTGTTTTCAAATGTTAAAGTCACTGACTTTCCACTTTGTATTCCCCATTTCCCAAATGTGATTACCATAAACATTATCAGTCTCTTTACCTGCCTCCCACTTTGTACAGTTGTTGCCATGGTTTTTACTCCTACATATCTGTTACATTATACATTATAAACTCCAGCTTACAATTTTATGATTTTTGCTTTAAGTACATGTTTTAAACTCCAACTTAAAGTTTTTATTTTAAACAAATATTAAATTATGAGAAGGAAAATATATTTATGAAAATTTAACTACCTATTTACCATTTCAGTCACCTTTTATTCCTTGCGTAGATTTGTGTTTCCATCCACTCTCACTTCCCTTCAGTCAGAAATTCTTTAGCATTTTTCATAGTATAGGTTTGCTGGCAGAGAATTCTTGCAGATTTTTAAAAATCTTGCAAATGTCTTTGTTTTGCCTTTGTGATGGGAGGTTATTTTCACTGCATATAGAATTCCAGATTGATAGTTTTTGTCATTCAGCACATTAATGGTCGTGTTCCACTGTTTTCTGGCTTCCATTATTTCTGATGAGATGTCATTGCTTTTACTATATTGTTCTGTCTCTGTAGTGTCTTTTTGCACTCTGGCTGCTTTCAGGGTTTTCTCTTATCTTTGGTTTTAAGCTGTTAGCCCACAATGTGCCTGGGCGTGGTTTGAATTTGAGAGGTGTTTAGCCATGATTTCTTCATTTCATTTTTCTGCCCTTTCTCAAAGTCTTCTGTGATTTCGCTTATATGTGTGTTAGAACATTTTATATTCTGCAGGTCTTTGAGGGTCTCTTATTTTTTTTTCCTTTGTAGTAAAATTGGATAATTTTTTAAAAAAAGATTTTTAAATTATTTTTAAGTAATCTCTACACCAGCATGGGGCTCAAACTCAAAACCCTGATATCAAGAGTCACATGCCCCACTGATTGAGCCAGCCAGGTGCCCCTAAATTGGATAATTTCTACCGGTCTGTCAGTTTACTGATTTTTTTTCTCCCCCTGGTATCTTCAGTATGCTGTTAAATCTGTCCAACACAGTTTTCATTTAGTTATTATATTTTTCACTCTTAGGATTCCTTTTTGTTCTTTTTTTTGTGGTTTTAATTTTTCTGCTCTTCAGATATTCTCTCTGTTCACACATTAAAGAGCATATGTTCTTTAAAGTTTTGAATGTATTTTCTTCTAATTCTTTGTGTAAAATAGCTGCTTTAAAGTCTTTGTTTGCTAAATCTAACATCTGGTCCATCCTGGGTTGTTGTTCTATTGACTCCTTCCTCCCCCCCTTTTTTTGTGCATCACATGTTTTTTTCTTTCTTGTTTATTAATATTTGACTGAATACTGTTTGTTTTTTCTTCTTAAGAGTGTTAATGTTTCTTCTAGAAGGCTGGTTGGTTACTTTGAATTTATATGTATTTGGTTTTATACTTTATTATGCAAGATCTATGGAAAGCTAAGGATGAATCCTAGCCCCTTTAATATGGGACATGACTTCCAAACTGAGTCTTCCTTCGGATCTTGTCCTGGGTTTGGTTTTAGACATTATTAGTATTGGTTCATAGGCTGTATGCTAGGATTTGGTCCTTAGTCTTGAAATGGAGATAGGAAGTTAAAGTGTGTGTTTGTCATGATTCTCTAGTGAAACAGACCCAATAGGAGATACATGATTTATTATAAGGAATTGGCCCACATGATTATCAAGGCTGAGAAGTCTCAAGATCTGCAGTTGGCAAGTTAGAGACCCAGGAGAGCTGATGGTATAGTTTCAGTTGGAGTCCAGAGGCTTGGGAACTCTTAAGAGCTGATGGCTTAAGTTCCAGTCTGAAAACCAGCAGGCTCAAGACTCAAGAAGAGCCGATGTTTCAGTTTGAGTCCAAAGGCAGGAAAAAGGTTGATGTCCCAGTTTAATGCAGTAAGACAGGAATTCTTTCTTTTCTTTTTTTTTTTTTTTTAAAGATTTTATTTATTCATTTGACAGAGATAGACACAGTGAGAGAGGGAACACAAGCAGGGGGAGTGGGAGAGGGAGAAGCAGGCCTCCCGCAGAGCGAGGAGCCCGATGCGGGGCTCGATCCCAGGACTCTGAGATTATGACCTGAGCCGAAGGCAGACGCTTAACGACTGAGCCACCCAGGCGCCCCAGACAGGAGTTCTTTCTTAACTCGTGGAAGGATCAGCCTTTTTATTCTCTTCAGGCTCAGTTAACTGGATGAAGCCCACCCACATTAGGGAGAAGTCTATTGATTCAAACATTAATTCTGGAAGCACCATCACTGCACACCCAGAAAAATGTTCGACCAAATGTCTGGACTCCCTATGGCCCAGTCAAGTTGACACACTCAGTGAACCTTTGAGATCTCTCCACTGTGCCTGGGCAGGGACTCCTAAAGTCCCCAGGCCTGTTCATTCTCTATCACCTCTGTTCTGTTCTCAGTCTCTTAGCAGTTGCTCTTTGCTAAGCTGTGGATAGTCTTACCCTGCCCATGTGCATTCTGGTCCTCTTGAGTCCCCCACACAGACTTCTGGAGACCCCCTTTTGTACGGCTTCCTTCTCTCCGTTGCCCTGTCCAGCTGCTTCAGCTGTTTGGAACTCTGATCTTTATATCTCAGCAGAACCACCGTGCTTTGCTTGGACTCCAGCTCCCTCCGCCATGTTGAGAAGCTGTCCTCAGAGAACCAGGGCAAAGACATAGGCTCAGTGGAGGAGACAATTTTCTTAAAAAATACTAATTATTCCCCTGATTATATTTCATGGAGCAGGCAAATTTTTTAATAACGTAGTGATATGGGCCTTTGGGCCAGAGGGTTGGGCTCTGGAGTAACTGAATTCCACTTCCAGCTAGTGTTAGAATCATGGCTGAGGCAGATGTTATGTGTGTGCGGCTCTGCAGGAACATGTGGTGATTGAGGGCTACTGTTCATGGAGCAGCTGTCCCATTATTGGATGCCTTCATTCTTTTATTTGTTCTCTGCGTATTCTCCTGTAACATTTTACTTATTTCTGATTTGAGTCCTGTGTTCTTGAAATACAGGAAGCTAGTTAATTCATTCATTCCATATTTGTGAGCCTTGCTTAATTATTTGAAGGCATCTATTCACTGTTCCTCTAGTCTTTCACAGTCTTGACTGATCAGCCTCGGTACTTCCAGATCCCCATCCACCTATTATTTTCTCAGAAGTTTTGGATTGTCTCATGCGTCTCATTATGTGGATCTAGAAATTAAAAGAATTGTGAGCTTCAGAAGCTGAACAGACATAAAGACCACAAATTCTTAACCTGTCACTTCTTGGAAAGGGTATTTCTTTTTTATTTTATTTTTTTTATTATGTTATGTTAATCACCATACATTACATCATTAGTTTCTGATGTAGTGTTCCATGATTCATTATTTGCATATAACACCCAGTGCTCCCTGCAGAACGTGCCCTCTTTAATACCCAGCACCAGGCTAACCCGTCCTCCCACCCCTCTCCCCTCTAGAACCCTCAGTTTGTTTTTCAGAGTCCATCCTCTCTCATGGTTCATCTCCCCCTCCGATTTCCCCCCCTTCATTCTTCCCCTCCTGCTATCTTCTTCTTCTTCTTCTTTTTTTTTAACATATAATGTATTATTTGCTTCAGAGGTACAGATCTGTGATTCAACAGTCTTGCACAATTCACAGCGCTCACCATAGCACATACCCTCCCCAATGTCTATCACCCAGCCGCCTCATCCCTCCCACCCCCCACCACTCCAGCAACCCTCAGTTTGTTTCCTGAGATTAAGAATTCCTCATATCAGTGAGGTCATATGATACATGTCTTTCTCTGATTGACTTATTTCGCTCAGCATAATACCCTCCAGTTCCATCCACATCGTTGCAAATGGCAAGATTTCATTCCTTTTGATGGCTGCATAATATTCCATTATATATATATATATATATATATATATAATGTATATATATATATATAATGTATATATATATATATATATATATATATACACCACATCTTCTTTATCCATTCATCTGTCGATGGACATCTTGGCTCTTTCCACAGTTTGGCTCTTGTGGACATTGCTGCTATAAACATCGGGGTGCACGTACCCCTTCAGATCCCTGCATTTGTATCTTTGGGGTAAATGCCCCAGTAGTGCAATTGCTGGATCATATGGTAGCTCTATTTTCAACTTTTTGAAGAACCTCCATACTGTTTTCCAGAGTGGCTGCACCAGCTTGCATTCCCACCAACAGTGTAGGAGGGTTCCCCTTTCTCCGCATCCCCGCCAACATCTGTCATTTCCTGACTTGTTAATTTTAGCCATTCTGACTGGTGTGAGGTGATATTTCATTGAGGTTTTGATTTGGATTTCCCTGATGCCAAGCGCTGTTGAGCACTTGGAAAGAGTATTTCTGATACTCTTTTCTCAAATCTAAATAGGTTCCCCTTGTTATATTCTGTTAGTAATTCATGCTTTCCCTCATAACTGTGTAGTCCAGTATTACTGTGATTTTTGTCTTTCCCACGTTGGATCGTGAGTTCTCTGAGGGCAGGCATAGTGACAGTAAATCTTGCCCTTATGTCTCCAGTACTCAGCACATATTTGTTGAAGAAATGAATGATGAATTTGAAAGTCTACTTATGTCAAGACATCATCTGATTTTTAGGATATTATTTGCCCATGTGCTGTTATTTAACATTATTTTTCATTTGTTTCAATAAGTGTAATTGATGGCACTTCTGCAGTGTGTACAGATGTATGAATGTCTCTCTTTCACCTTCTCCCCACTCCTATCCCACCTCCTTTCCAGTCCCATTGTCCCAACTACAGATACTGCTCTTAAAGCTTTTCACTTAATCTTTCTGGACATTTTCCTGTATATTTTCATTTTTGTGTAAGGATGTTTATGTTATATACACAAATATTATATTTGTACATACTTCTGTGTAGCAATGGAGTTTAAGTGCTCAGTTAAAATGGCAGGTAAGCATTATTTTGCTTTTATCAGTGGTTCGATAACCAGATCTTTTCAGTGTTCATTTTACTTTCAGATACTCATAAGTAAGGCACACAACCTCTAGACTTCAGTTTCCACATCTGCTAAAGGATTGATTTGAATTAAGTGAAATTGAAGTCCTCTTAGCTCTCAATCTGATAATAAATTTAATGTTATTGTATAAGTCATCTGTATTAGATATCATGAAAAATGTGCTACCTGCATAATATAAAAAAACAGGAAGATAAAAATCAAATATGACTTTGGTAGCAAAAGGAAATTTTGGGGCAAGTTATTAAAATGTTTGGTTTTTATCCTCCCAAGAGTGATTAGAGTATGTCAGCTGCTGAAACTAGTAGTGGGATCATCTCTCTAGGGGGCTTTGGCACTAGGGAGTTTGCACTTTATTGATCCTGCAGTGCTAGCTAGTGACATCCTAAAGGGAATTTCACCCAACTCCCTGGATTTTCACATCACAACTGTACATTTAGTAACGCAATGAATGCTTCTGGAAGAATTGTATAGAAACCAAAACTTACATAGATAAATCTTTGTTAGTGACTTATTTAAAAATATTTTATGGAAAATAGTATCCCAAGTTACTTCAACCCCTTTCTCCTCTCCCCAAAGAGAAATAAACGAGAATAAAAAAGGCAAATTCTGCTCAGTCATGGTTTGTTTATAAGTTCTCGTCATAAAATGTTACTGAATCTTTACATTTCTTTTAGTTAGCTTCTTTTGTTAAGTAGTTCACTTAGTTTATGGTTTAAATAATTATATTTCTTGGGGTGCCTGGGTGGCTCAGTCAGTTAAGCATCTGCCTTTGGCTCAAGTCATGATCCCAGGGTCCTGGGATCGAGCCCCGCATCGGGCTCCTTGCTCAGCGGGAAGCCTGCTTCTCCCTCTCCCACTCCCCTCGTTTGTGTTCCCTCTCTCGCTGTGTCTCTGTCAAATAAATAAATAAAATCTTAAAAAAAATTGTATTTCTAATACTTTTTTTCATATATCACCATTTTTATTTTTTAAAGAAACTTTTAATTATTGAAAACTTCAGACATACACAGAAGTAGAGAGAGTAACATAATGAGCCCTTGTGTCCCTATCATCCTTGCTTTCACAGTTGTATTTTGCCCACCTGTTGTTTTTTTTTAAGCATTTTTTAAGTAATACCACGATTAAAATTATTCTTTTTTAAAAGGGAGGCTTGGTATTTAACAGGAATAAAACCTCTCAACTAGCAGCGCCTGGGTGGCTCAGTCAGTTAGGCGTCTGCCTTCAGCTCAGGTCATGGTCCCAGGGTCCTGGAATGGAGCCCCACAACGGGCTCCCTGCTCGGTGGGGAGCCTGCTTCTCTCTCTCCTTCTGCCCCTCCCCCCTGCTTGTGCTCGCTTGCTCTTTCTGTCAAATAAATAAATGAAATCTTAAAAGAAAAACCCTCAACTATGCCCAAGCTTTATCTGATTATGGCTATTTTTATGGAGTTGATAATTACATAAAATATTTCTTAGCTCAGATAGCATTCTCTGTAGCAAAACCACTAGATTTTGTGCCTTTTTCACTGAAATGAGTTCTAGAACTGAACCATGGCAAACTCAGTTGCTCCACCAGTAGGTTGCAGGTATGACTTAAGTGTACTTACTATGTTGTCTTAAAAATTAAAGAGGTTTTTTTTTTTTTTTTTAAAGAATTTTTATTTATTTGAGAGAGAGCGCTTGTGTGTGAGTGGGTGAGTGGAGCAGAGTGAGAGGGACAAAGCCCATGGCGGGGTTTGATCCCACAACCCTGAGATCATGATCTCACCCAAAACCAAGAGTCCGACGCTCAACCAACTGAGCCACCCAGGCAGGTGCCCCAAATCCTGAAGAATTTTAACTCACTTGTTTCAACAAAGCAACCCAAAGCAGATGTTTTAGGCAGTGACGTGGTTTGATGATTATGGTTTTTTCTCCTTTGTTGAGAATCTGCTGTAGTTGAGGAAGCTGGCCTTCCTCAATAGCGAGCCAAAGAAGGCTCTTAAGATTTTCTGGGCCTGGATGCTGGCATGCATACAGTTAGTTAGCTCCCATCTAAGGTGAGTGGTGTGAGGGCCGTAGTCTTGGTGTAAACGCTGCTATACAGGGTTGCCGAGGGATTGGTGTCTATAGGCAGTGCTGATTGGAGACTTCTGTGGAAGACAGCACTGGCTGGTGTTGGGCTTGGAGCTTGGTGTTGACAGGCGGGGAAGGATGAGGAAAGCTCATTGAATAGCCCGAGCAGAAAAGTGGCCTTTGTCCATGGTGGCTGGAGTGTCCATTTGGGGAAAGTTTTTGTAGTAGGAGGTAAGACTGGAAAGGTGAAGGTAATGACAGTATAAAATACACTGGCATAGAGAAGTGAATTATATTGAACACTATCTATCATGTTGTAAATGCTTTACATGTGCTCTGTCATTGCTAATACAACAATTTTTTTATTTTATATTTTTTAAAGATTTTATTTATTGATTTGACAGCGAGAGAGACAGCGAGAGAGGGAACACAAGCAGGGGGAGTGGGAGAGGGAGAAGCAGGCTTCCTGCCGGGCAGGGAGCCTGATGCGAGGCTTGATCCCAGCACCCTGGGATCATGACCTGAGCCAAAGGGAGACGCTTAACGACTGAGCCACCCAGGCGCCCCGATAATACAACAGTTTTATGGGATTATCCTCACTTTGTAGATGAGGTCACTTAGTCATCTAGGAGTTTAGAACCTTGTGTGAGCCCACCTATTAAGTTGAGCCAGAAGTTAAACAAGGGCAGGATGATTCAGAAGCCTGATGATGGCTTTAGGGCCTTGAGTATTGGGTGAAGCAACACTAAGTAAGTACTTTTTTTGGTTTTCTTGTGGATAGTGACCTAGCAGTGTATTAACAGATTTTTTTTTTTTTAAGATTTATTTATTCATTTCAGAGAGAGAGAGAGAGAGCATGAGTGGGAGGGGCAGAGGGAGAGAGGATCTCAAGCGGCTCTGTGCTGAGTGCGGAGCCCCACACAGGGCTTGATCCCACAACCTTGAGATCATGACCTGAGCTGAAACCAAGAGTCAGACGCTTAACTGACTGCACCACCCAGGCGCCCCTTAACTGATTTTTAAATTTTTATTTATTTATTTTTTAAGATTTTATTTATTTATTTGACAGAGAGAGACACAGCGAGAGAGGGAACACAAGCAGGAGGAGCGGGAGAGGGAGAAGCAGGCTTCCGGCAGAGCAGGGAGCCCAATGCCGGGCTCGATCCCAGGACTCTGGGATCATGACCTGAGCCGAAGGCAGACGCTTAACGACTGAGCCACCCAGGCGCCCCTTAACTGATTTTTTTAAACAAAGATCTTTAATAGTTTATTTTCATGAGCTTTTTCCCTATATTGGAGTTTTAAAAATTGGATGCACTTAGAGGTTGTTCTCATGGTTGTGGTTGTTAACCAGATACCATGATGACTGTTACGTTTCATATGGAGGTTGAATTTCTTGGATCATTTTTTCCTGATTATAAGAGATGTGCTGACTTATAAAAGTTGTGATATACTGAAAAGTATAAAGAGGAAAATTTAAAAATCACCAAGAATTATATTAGCCAGAGACATTCATTATTAATAACCTTACATATTTTCCCCCAGAGTTTTGTCAGTTACTTTCCTGAGATTTTGCTTTGGGGAGGGTTTTGCTTTCTGATACAGTGTATGACTTTTTCCTTCATGCCATGCAGTTATCGTAAGAAGAACTTAAAGGGTTATATAATATTTTGTCATGTGAATGTACCATAATATATGTCACCTTTTCTTTTTAGTGTTGAAAACTTTTATTGTTCCTGATTTTTAATTTATTTTTAATGATACACTTTTATATATAAATTTTTTATTTTCTTTCATGAAAGGGATTTCTAAAAGAGATTGAACATGAGGTATAATAGACCACAAATGGACCATGAATCAGTGCTACATGAAGAAAGGAAAACTGTATAGGAACAATACTTAGTGTGGCAAGGCTCATGTTTAACTATACTATGTGCAGATTTGGAGATCATAAATTGAGAAAACAGATTTGAGCAGGAAAAATGGACAGAGGCTGGCTAATTCAGCTTGAGTAGACACAGTGTCTTGATGTGCATTTGGAGAGAAGCTGAGGAGTGTGGGTATGAAGAGTATTTTGTAGGCTGTGTGTAGCTATTTTCTGTTTCTTCAGTGTGCAGGAGGAATTTAGCATAGAATTTGTAATTAAGGATTGAACGTTTTGCTGTAGTTTATCATGAGAATCTTTGAAATGGGTAGGTTTTCACTGTATTTAGGACTTTCTTTCTGCTTAAGAAGGAAACGGTGCTTAAGATGGTGTTTTAAAGGTTTTTCCAGACCTTCATTCTAAGGTTTATTTTAATATTAATTTCAGTTTTCTCACCTATTATATGTCTCCTGGTCTTATGTGGAAATAAGAGCAATAATACTATGTTAAGATTTGTAGTTTTGATTGAAAGGACAAACCAAGAGAATAAACAGAACTCCACTTCTGTACAGCTGGAGAAGTAGCATGCTCATGTATGAAATTGATTTGCAAAGCTGTGAACAGAGTCCCAGAAGTTGAACATCCACCTAGTGAGGCCAGTGGAATTTGAAGTAGAGGTTGGGAAATGTTAACATTAACAAGTAAGTCCCAAGTGTTAGGATTGTGACAGTATGGCTGCTGATACCCATGCCAGTCATTTTTACAGGATTTCCATTGATCACAAAAACTCTAGGTTAAGATTTTAAGGTTTAAGATTCTAGGAAGATTTGGTTTCATTACAAAATGCACATTCCTTTTAGGAAATTTAAAAAATACAAAAGCTTAGAATAACAATTTCCTTTAGCCCCTCTCTCCCGAAATAACTACTATTTTGTGGATAACCTGTCAGGGTTTTTTTTTTTTTTAATGCACACAACTAGTTTTCTCTCCTTTTAAAAAACAAATGTAATCACATGGTGTCTGCATGCTGCTTTATAACTTACTTTTTCTACATAGAGCAGTATTTTCCATGTTATTCACTTTACTGATATGTTCATTGCACATCTACTCTGATGAAATAGAAATGTGAAGCTTACCAAGCCGGAGATAATGTCACTGGAGTAATAATATAACATAAATAATTACAAAAATATAGTGGTGGATCACTGAATGCAAATTCTGAGGGGCTGGAGTGACGTGAAGCTGGATGAGGGGGAATTCAAGTAGTCTTGAGGGATGGATAGGATTTACGTAAAGGGTTGGGTAAAGTGGCAAACTTTAGGTAGGGAAAATCATTTGAGCATTGGTGCAGAGGGGGTTAAATGGCATTTTATAGAATGCCATGCTAAACTCTCCGTTCAGGGCAATAAGAGTTGATCAATTTTTCTTAAGTTACAGAGGGTAAGTTAAATCCAGGTTGAAAGTCATGTGCTTCAGGAAGATACTTGTGGCAGCTATAAGCCCGATGAATTGAGACAAGGGATAAGCTGCCTTTAAGTTTGGTAGCTTCCACATCGGGCTGTGCTCTGAAATCACCGGGGGGGGGTGGGGGGGGTGGGATTCTTGGGTTCTTCCCCATGCTTCCTGAATCAGTATCTTTGGGTGTGGAGTCTGCAGTCTGGTTTTGAGAACCTCCCATAGTGTTCTGACATACCACCTGGCCTGGAAGATGCTTAGTTCTAGGGGGATCTGTAATACCAAGTATGAAATAATGACCTAGACCAAGGTGATTGCAGTGGGCATGGAGAATAATTACGGCAGGAGGCATTTTGAAAATTGACAGCATTTAGTGAGACCATTTCGAGTAAAGAAAGAAACCAGTTTCTGGTGAAGTTGCTGGAAGAACGGTGGCACTGGGGATAAACATGGAAAGGTCAGTTCTGTGAGGAAGGAGGTGAGGATGTGTCTCGAGCGTGGGGAGTTGAGGTAGTAAGGGCACTGTAGGCAACATCTAGCAGCAGTTGGACTAGATGCTGAATTAGAGGTTAGTGTAGAGAAAAGAGTAGGTCAGCATTATTAGTTCAGAGTAAAACTGTGAAATATTTCTTCTGGAGGGAAAGATGGATAGAGAAATGAGTGGAGGGGCCAGGGGATGGAACTGGAGGTGTAACACCTGAGGTTGGGGTTACAAGTGAGAGACATGGGATATTTCGAGGATAACTGATGCACAGAGATACAAGGCCACACACATTTTAAGAGTTTTTGAGTTTTTTACAAGTGTAGTTGGGAAAAATAAGTAAAACTAAACTCATTTACTACTCTTCGTAATAGGCTTGTTGGAGGAAGATGTAAGCTGCTAATAGCAGTGTGTGTTTTTGATTATTTCTGGGCCTGGTTATTTTTCTTTATTTTTGAAATGCAAGGATAATTAAAAGCAGTGGTTTCTAAAATTATATATAATTATATATGTATAAAAGTACATACAACCGACTAAGTATATGTGTGCATGCACTTATGTAAATTAATTATACATAATGTATGTTTTATAAGTAAAATTATATGTGTGTGCATATAAATATATATGACCACTCTAGAAAAGTTAGTGCTATCAGAAAGGACAGAGCAGAATGGTTTTCCAGTTCATTTCTTTTTTTTTTAAGATATTTATTTATTTGAGATAGAGTGAGCGAGCGAGAGAGCGCACAGGGGGTGGGCAGAGGGAGAGGGAGAAGCAGGCTCTCCACTCAGCAGGGAGCCCAGCGCGGGGCTCGATCCCAGGACCCCGGGGATCATGACCTGAGCCGGAGGCAGACGCTTAACAGGCTGACCCACCCAGGTGCCCCTCCAGTGCATTCCTTAAAAACTAGTTATGAGAAGGGCTTGCAGGGTATTGATTGAACATATTCTTCCTGTGTCCTCTGTCTGATGGGAATATGTAAATGAATGAGATCAACCCAGATGTTGAGGTTGGGTAGGGAAATGTAACCAGGGGTAACACTGCACATTAGATGCTGCTCTGGTGTGAATCTCTGAGTACCTAGAAGTCATTTAATTCCTTTTTAATTCCTTTTATAAGCTAGAATCTATTGAATAATAGCAAGTTTGAGTACATTATGTGTAGGTGATATAAAAATGTATCTGTAAGCAAGCATATCAACAGAGATTCAAAAAGTCTTGATGTTCATATTACTTTGCTTTTAATTCCTATTGGCAAATGGGTAAAAGCAGGCTCCAGGGTTCAGAATTTATAGTAGTGAGAAATTGGAAACAGCCCAAATATCCCCCAATAGATATTTGCTTCATGTAAACTTAGATCTGTGTAGTGGGGTACTATACAACCATGAAAAGTGCTGCAAATACAAAGTATTGATGTAAAGATGTGAAATAAACAACAATAGGAGCAGACATTGCTTAGGGTATTGGAATTTTGTGTGACTTTTGGTTATTCCTCTTCAGTTTCTACTTACTCCCTTTTTTAAAAATAAGGAGCATGTAGTGTGTTACAATCAGAATGCATTCTGTTTATTTCAGATAAATGATGGGAGAAAAACTTGAGGTTTTTAATTTGAAATGGAGAGAAGACCGTCGTTGAGTTCCAGCTTCAGAACAGCCTGGTGGCACATGATTGGGCTGGAATGGTGACAGCATGTGTTTTGAGGCCTGCAGTTTGGGTGGATTTGAGCAGGGAGTGCTGATGGCACAGGGAGGGTGTTGACCGAGGCAGGCACACGAGAGATGGAGCAACAGGGCCAGTTGGGAAGACCTTTCTGGGGCGAATCCAACACAAGAATTTGCCAGATGGATGTGGTGTAAGCGCTAGGAAAGAGATCCTAGGTGATTAGGGTTCTCCTTGGGAGATGGGGGTGATGGTGAGACCTGTCACCCAAGACTGGGAATACAGGAAGGAAAAACGGATTTTTTTTTCCCTGTCCTGCCTGGTCTTTCCTCCCCTTTTTGGGGCAGGGGAGAAGGGCGAGGAGATCGTAAATTCAATTTAATATGTGCCTGAACGCATTGGTTTTGGAGTCATTTTGGTTGGATTTGAATTTTTTCTCTTCACCATTAGTCATGTGTGACTTGGGGCAACTTCACTTCTCTAGGCTTTAGTTTTCGTCACCTGTAAAATGGGGATAATAGTACTACTTACCTTATATAATTATTTATGGGAATTAAGTGAAAGGAAAATATGTATCCGTTAAAGGTAAGACATCTCTTCATTAATAACTGGGGAACAATAATATCTGGGACATTCAAGCTCTGTTCTCTGGGCCCTTGGCAATGTGGGCCTGGAACTCTACAGAGGTGGGCCAAGCCAGCTTTTAAAAGTCTGTTTAGTTCCACATAAAACTAAAATAGTGATTAATATTGACCTTCATCCAGTTGTCTTAGAAATGAGCCTTCTGGGGGCGCCTGGGTGGCTCGCTCAGTTGGTTAAGCGACTGCCTTCGGCTCAGGTCATGATCCTGGAGTCCTGGGATCGAGTCCCACATCAGGCTCCCTGCTCGGCGGGGAGCCTGCTTCTCACTCTGACCCTCCCCCATCTCGTGCTCTCTCTCTGTCTCATTCTCTCTCTCAAATAAATAAATAAAATCTTAAAAAAAAAAAAAAAAAAAGAAATGAGCCTTCTGGAACTTAGGTTCACTTATGGTGTATTTCTTAGTATCTATTTTATGTAGTAGTCACTCCCTGATAGTGGGAGCTAAGGTTCCGAAAATGTTCTGTGGTCTGAGAATTTATGTTTGAGGAACTTAAAATACAAAAGAATACATATAAATATGTTGGTAGTTGGCATTTTGAATTAGAGACAGGGTAACAGTACTTCCCACTTAACTGATCACAGCTTACCCCTAACTTTCTAGTCTCTCCCCTCCGGTTTTAAAAACGATATTTGGCAATGCCTTATGTTACAGATAATATGCATAAGGGGCATTTTCCTCCTGTTTTCCTGTATTTATTGTATACAAATACTCAGTGCCTAATTTTCTTGTATTTGAGCCCAGATACAGTCCCAGAGAGGCCAAGTAACTTGGTCCTTGAAGGAGCAAAAATTTGGGGCAACATTTATTTAATCCACTCAGCTCTTAGTTCTTGAACCTTCTCTTTAGTGCTTACTCAGGGATGTTAGTTTTTTTCACATAATTTCATGAGAAATCACATCTTTCTATTTTCTTTAACACTTATATCAGCTACTTCCACTTCCAACTTGCCATTGGAGTCATATAATTATAATCCTTCATGTTTTTTTTATCTTGCCCAAGGCTTTGGTGCAGTAATGACTTACCTGCTTTTGGTTTTTACCCTCTTTTTAGTTCGTTTCTTTTAATTTTTTTGGTAGAGGGAATATATATATCAGTCTGTTATATGCTGTGATCCAGTTTTCTCTGCTTGACTAACTTGAGAGTTTTTTTACCATTCTCCTAAACTGCAGCGCTTTTTACAAATTAATTTACTGCTTATGAACTTTCTTTCTTGTTTGGGATGGTTGAGGTGGAAGATTGAGTATGGGGTCTTAAAATCAGACCCAGACACACCTAGATTCTTGAATCTTTGAAATTTTCCCATGACTGTTTCAGTGCTTATTAGTGAGAGGCATTTTGGTGTGGTGGAAAATATGAACTTTGGTGTAGGACGAGAGTTCACAAGCTGTGACCTTCGGCCAGGCGGGTTCATCTCTCTGAATTTGCTCTCCCCATTGATGAAATGGAAATCACAGTGCCTACTTCTAGGATTGTTATGAGATTAAATGTGTATGAGATTAAATGTGTCAACTTCTGTAAAGTGTCTCAGTAGAGTAGTTGGTGCATAGTGTTTAGCATATGTTACTTTTTTCCCTGCAGTTTTACTCAGAATTTTCTTTGATATCCCATTCTAAAGTCTTGTGCATTTAAATTTTTTTTTCCTTTTTAATTTTTTTAAGACTAGAACTATTTCTAGGGGTTTTGGAGGAATCATAAATCATCTTGGTTTTAAGAATTTCACTTGAAATTTCCAGTTAGTGAAAATGCTTTTTCTCTATATGCCATTTGATCATCTTATTGGGAATTAGAGTTAATAGACTTTTTTTCCTGGGTTAGGTATAAAACCATGATTTTTTTTTTCTTCTATTTTTGCTTTGACTTCTTTGGCTATTGTAATTCTAGAAAATCTGTTCTAAAATTGTTATATGGAAAAAGAAGACACTTCTGTTGCTTCCTTAATGTTAGTGTAAAAGAGTAGAAGTTTATAAGGAAAGCCAGTCACAGTATAATTTTTAGATAATCCCGTTGTAATTTTAATGCATGAATCAAATTGTAGATCTATCAGCTTAGTTTTCCCTGCTTTCATTTTTGTAGCTTATTCTTTTTTGGGAGTGGGTAGCTTATTCTTAAATTGGCATCTTTAAACTATCTGAATTGTCCTTTTAAACACTATTGTGTGTTATATTTTGTTTTTTTTATGTGGATTAAAATTTTTAATCTTGAAATATACATACATACTATACAAAACTTGTAAAATTAAAAGATAATAATAAGCAACTGTGTGCTTCCACCCAGCTTAAGAAATAAAACAGTACCCGGGTGCCTGGGTGGCTCAGTTGGTTAAGCGACTGCCTTCGGCTCAGGTCATGATCCTGGAGTCCCGGGATCGAGTCCCGCATCAGGCTCCCTGCTCGGCAGGGAGTCTGCTTCTCCCTCTGACCCTCCCCCCTCTCATGTGCTCTCTCTCATTCTCTCTCTCTCAAATAAATAAATAAAATCTTTAAAAAAAAAAAAAGAAAGAAAGAAAATAGTACCCATCAATGTTTCTGAAGCCTGTCATACTGATCGTTTTCACCTGCTGCTTGTCACACTTACCTGCTAATTTAGTTATTTTGAAACTACATATAATTTTTAGTTTTATGTCGTTATAAGACATTGTGACATGAAAGAGAAAACGTCATAGGTACCATTTAGTTCATTAACTCCTGAGTTAATCTGGATTTGCCATATCATGCTAATGCATTCATTTCAATCACTGTTTTGCCAGTCTTGATCTTTGAGGATTAGCATTAATTTTATAAATCTCAGTCTGTCACTGCTTTTAATTAGGTGTCTCAGTGTTCTCCCTCTCTCTCCTTCACTTTCCCCCTCCCTCTGTAGAAAGAGACAGGTGCCAAGAGACTGAGTCTGATACCTACCTGGGCATTCTGTGTGTTTAAACTCAGCCTGTTGGTATTCTCTCCCTGCAGATGTGCTGTAGGTTACTACTATTATGTCGTGATTTTCAGACAACCGAAAAATGGTTTGCAGGTTTAGTTTTAAAAACCAGTTAAGCTCAATTTCTAGAGTGTTCGCAGACTGTTAAATTGCCTTTGGCAAAATGTGAGCTAAAGCACACTGTAAAAGATTTTGAGGATAATAGGAGGTGCCTGTGGTAAGGATAGTAGTTGCTTTTATCATTAGCATCTATTTAGCTCCATAATATGTGAATGACTCCATTTGTGGGGGGAAAGGTGAAAAATTCACTGTAGGTTTTTCTCAGAAAAATTTAAAATATGACTGGATTTTTAGGCTTCTTTAGAAAGAAAATTGTGTTTATAGTTTGCAAAGTACATTTGGTGTTTGCTGTTACCTACTGTCATAAAATGCTGACCTGATATAAACAGATTTTTTTTTTGAAAAGTGAACAACCTAAAGGATATATGGAATTATCACTAGAATCTTAATTTAAAGCAGTCCAAGGTCAAGACTTAAGGAGTTTTAGCATTGCTCAGTAGGTGATGGTTTAGTTGCTGCGTATGAAGACAGCAAGTTTTGTAACTTGTAGAGATACTTTACCCTTTGCTAAAGGCTACTTTTCAAATGAGTAGTGATTAATGGTTGACTTGTCTAAAAGATGTCCGTTTTAGGTTCAGACAGTATTGATGCATGCTTCTTCTGATCCTTAGTCAGATGTGCTCTCCTTTCTATCACTGGCCCGCCCATATTCTTACCTTTAAATATTTCATACAGTAATGGGATAGTCTGCTAATTTCTAACTGCTTTTAATAGAATAAAAAATGCTAATGGTTCATCTGATTCTGTTTTTTTCTTTTGAAGTCCTTTGGTATCAGCAGTATCTATCCTGTTGAAACCATTGAAGTTGGTAAAGTGTAGATAGCATTGTAAGTAACATTTTATAGTTGAAGAATGGGATGTTGAGAACCTAAAAGATTTGATAATATATAATTCATAGCTAGAGATTTAATTCACATTTCCTGTCCCCATGGTCCATGCTAAAATCGTAAAGACCATTTATGAGAGAAAAATGGTTAGAAAACTATGTCTTTGAAGTAAAAATCGTTACTCTTGAGGCTTCAGATACTATTACTTTTTGGAATAAAACTGTTTTGATGTAGTACTTTAATGTTCATCCATCCATCTATCCATATACCCCCCAAAATGGGTACCAGTTGGTCCCATGTCTAAGGTTTTACCATAGCATCTAAACTGGAAACGTGGTTCTTTAGGAATGGAATCTGGAATATAGGTAATGATTTTAGACACAGGCAGTTCCTGAGTTACAGATAATTCATACATGTACATCCCTGTCCCTGAGCTACACTTCCAGTTACTGCTATTTCGAGTACAGACGTCTAGCTTTTAAAGAACCTGGGAGTTCAAAAATAGAAGGAGAAATTAATGAAGAACAGAAATATTTTGGGGAAATAAATATACATTCAAATCTATATTATGACCATTTGCCTAAAAATGTTTTTCTTCAAGCTACCTTGGTCATTTTAAACTTTAGTTTGTAATGTGATTAGAATTCTACCAATTAGGGATTCATTTGGACTAGCTAGTAGCATCCTTGTTGAAAACTGCAAATATGAAAGTAAATTATTTCAGTCCAGTTGATTTCTTTCTATCACATACCTGAAATGAACCACACTGAGGTAATAAGAGTTTTGGATGGTAATTTAGGAACACAGGACTACTTAGGAGAAAGGATTGGGAAGCAGGATGATTGGGCTTCCCTAAGGTAAAATTTAGGGAATTAGAGACATCAGGAGTTGAGAGAGTGCTAACAAAGGAAAACAACCTATTTTAGACTTTGTTCAGATAGGATCGAGAATTGGTTACCTTTCGGTATTCTCAGCGGTCCCCAGTGCCCATGATCAATAATATCTTTTGGTATCAGTAAGTTTTTTTTGCCTGGCTTGGGAACTTGGCCAACATAAGCAACATTGTGTCATTAGTAATATTTATTGAATTCCATAGTATCAATTTAAAAAGAATTTTTAGACTCAACTTATAAATAAGTTAGGTTGCAGCCTGTGCTTGTCCTCCTCTCTTCTATTATCACCTCCTCTCAGTTGATAACAACATTGAGGTTGCTTTTGCTTTCCTGTCAGTCATTATAAATTTTGCTGATCATTTGTGAAATACCAATGGAAGCAGTAAGTAGGAAGTACAGTGAAAGACTTACAGTAAAGTGTAAGAGAAGCCACTTGGAGAGCAAAAGCAAATGAGGGCTTGTGGGCTTAGAGGAGCAGTTGTGAGCAGTGTCTCAGAACTTAATTTACACATAACATTGGTAGATTGACATATTATCTTCCCTGTAAAGCAACCTGCATTACCTCTGCTTACCTCTCTGATAGTAAGCCACGATGAAAAGTGAATTCATATTCGTACTGATTTGTGAATTGATGGATATTACAAAAATATAAATTTTTCCCAAATTATATAGAATAGTGGAATACTGTTTATTTCATACCTAGAAATGCCTGAAGTTTCATTGGTAGTAGGCAGATTTTGAAACTTTCTCTCCTTGACAATTGAATACTTTACATTTTATATATATAATTGATTTCCATTAATGAAAATTATTTTCAAGTAAGCGTAAATAAATGTTAGTAAACGAATTTGCAGTCATTTTATCTCTGTTTTGGGGATTGTAGTTACATTAGATGTTCCTCAGTAGGGGTAATTGTCTTGCATCCTTATCTCTTATCATAATCTGTTTTTCTTCACACAGTGTTATAGTTTTGCTGCTGGACTCTTCCCTCCCTCCCCCCACCCCATCAGGATGATATGAGACTTGAAAGAAGACGATGCATACAGGTGACTCAAGTTTTGAAATACAGTAAAGCTGTGGCTGTCTGAGCGAATGTGGGAACTGGTGCTGTATTTTGAATGGGGGAGCTTTCTGATAAACAGCATTAGTGGGGGGGAATTAAATTTAGATCAATAAATACAAAGTTAGTTGGGATATTTAATAAACGACTTTGGGAATCCGTTTGATAGTGACTTACAGTGTGGTATTAATACAAGTACAGCACAGTGATTGCTAGTCTTGACCTTTTTGAAGGTGGTTGGTTGGATAATACTTTGGTGAGAATTGAAGTGTTTCTGTTAAAAATAAATAAGATATTCACTAATATTCACCTTTATGGTTGAATGTGTGTGTCCAGATCCCCGTTAAAATAGAGTGAATCTTTTAAAGGCATGTGGAGTAGGTGTTTAGTAGTGTATCTAAAATAAGACTGAAAATTAAATTAAGGATATTACACCCATATGTATGATTCTTTGGAAAAATACGGTCTGGGATTTTGTTTTTTTTTCCCCCTTGTTCCCACCTTCATCCTTTCCTCCATCCCTATCTCTTTCTCTTCTTTCTTCCCTTCCTCCTTTCCTTTCATCCGTTTGTTATTTGTATTTATGCAGGAGAAGCACTATAAAGGCATTTCTGAAAGAATTTTTTGGATTGCTTTATTATTAATTGAGGTGATCTTACTGATGGAAAATGGGAAATTGGAGGCTAGCTCATCTGTGGCTATGTTCAGACTCTTGAAAATACAGTGTAGCTAATGGATAAAGTGTTAACCTTTAAACTTGTATGTTCTTTAAATCAGGCTGATTGTGAGGTGTTTTGTTGAACCAAGTGGCTTATATCTACAGACTTTGTCAGGATAGTCTTAGTGGATTTTATTTATAAACTGTTTGAAAAATGTGGTCTTTAACTGGAGAGTAACTAACTACATAAACCTCATAAATAACTTAATCACATTATTGGTGTAGCTCTTAAAGTTTTGTGACTAGTTTTTGGTTTTGGTGATCTTTGTTTTCTAAAGGAAAAAATTACCTTTTTGACTTTAGAGTGGGATTTAAAAAATGTCTCTACTATTTTGAATGAAGAAATATGTTTGAATATTTTTTAAGTTAAATTATAGATCAAATAATATTTTATGTTCATGAGGGATTCAAAGAATCTGATGGTAATTCTTTTTTAAGTAGAAGGTGACTGAGTAATCCTCTGTGCCCCGTCTCTGACGGGCGCGTGTGTGTCTGCCTGGGCAAACTAGAGCTGCTCCGTGTGCGGGTTCTGGCTGAGTGGCTGGCTGAGAAAGTCAACATGGTGCTCAGCCTGAGTAGCACCGTCATAAAGAAATAAATAGGAGTATTTACAGAGAAATATTTTAGAATTTTATGAACATTTTGTTGTCAGATTTTATAAGTTTGACCTTTTGGTGCAGGAACAGTTTCTCAGCACTGTCAGCTCCTGGATTGCTCGCTGGGCAGTATACTGCACATTGGCTATACCAAGTAGATGCTCACTTTCAACTGAGGTCAGTAGAGGAACAAAGTATTTTTGGGGTATCTCATAGATTTATCCATGAATATTAATGATTTTGGAGATTTTCCCTAATGAAATTTTGAGGTGGCAAAGTTGCTATTTTATTTCTACTTTAATCTTTACACGATACGAAGCATTCCCAAATAGCTCTTTTTCTTGAAAGGTTTATGGATGAAATGGGAAATATCTAAAGAGTGAATACCATTTATAAAGGTTACCTAGTTAATTTTATGAATGCTAGAAGACAAAAAAATTCTACAGAGGTTAGATTTATGATATAATCCAGTCTCTCTCATTTGGCCTTGTATTCTTTAAAAACTGTCAACATTTATTGGCTTATAAATATAGGGGAAAAAAACTCAAGAAGGAAGATCTAGCTTTCTCTAGTATATGTATTAGCTCTTGGTGTATTTCCCTTTTGACAATTTGCAAGTTAATAATTGTTTTTGAACATAAAATTAGCAGCTGTCCTAATCATCATTAATTAATGCAGCAGTTTGCTCTTGTATTACTGTGCACACATTTTATTATACTTCAACTGATAGAAATTTAACACATAAAAGCTCATAAGGAGTTTTCAGTGAAAGTTATTTCTAGAATGCTTATGCATACTTGAAAGTGAATATTCTGTTTTCCCTAGGTTTTCATTGTACTGATTTATGTTGGTTAGATGTGATGATACCCTACTCTTTCATACCATTTCATTGATTAAGCGTGGGTACAGGGACACCAGAAAGGATGTTGAAGTAGGTGTTGACTGATGATTGGTTTTTCAAAAGCAAAAGCTTTAATAATAGATTTTTACTGAACACCAAGCCAGAGTCCAACTTTGATGCATCTCTAGTACTTGTGTATATAGGTATTCTTGTACTTGTTTCTTTTTGCATATTTAAAAATAAGAATATAAATAAAGTAAACTTGGATTATTTTTTAATTTTTGGATGAAAAATTATTTGTGACCAAACATTTATTTGGTTAACATTTGCTTTGTACCAGGTGCTGTAACATACTGTAATAGGTGCTCTGCTCACAAGGGTCCCTGTGCTTAGGAATCCAGGATCACAGTTCAGTTGGAGGAGGGGGCAGATATGTAAGAAATGATGTGGTGGATAGTTATGATAAATCATGTTTTTAAGACTTATGTATTGAATTTAAGGCATCTAGAGTAAAAACAGAAAATACTCTGTGGTTAATAGTCTTCACGATAGTGGCCTCACCTGACATCCACAGGCCGATGTTATCAGAGTCTGTGTTGGTGTCCCATTCCTTTCTCCTGAGCTCAGACTCGTGTGGCAGCCTCCTGGATGTCTCTTCTGCGCACACCCCTCCACGCCCTTTCATTCCCGTTAGAGATGAGGGACATTCTACCTCAGCATACCGTTGTCCTGGGAACCTAGGAACATTCTTTACCCTTTTGAATTAAGAGGTAACCAGTTTCATTTATTTGAAGGATGTAGAATCACTCACTCCTGAGATTGCATTTGCAAGATGCACTGTCTCAGAGATTACTGTGTATATTAACATAAAAGCTCTTGCATTTTTTTCAACTTAACTTGATAAAAGGAACTCCCCACCCTTTTATTTGTTGTTTATGCTCATTAGCATCCAATGGAACGTAATGTCTGGAAAGCTGTTGGATATAGCAGTTGATGCCATTCTTTTATTTTGTTGACATGGGCTTCTTTAACAATTAAAATTGTCTTTGAACAACAGTGATGGGCTAGTCACTTTATTTATTTATTTTATTTTTTTAAAGATTTTATTTATTTATTTGACAGAGAGAGACACAGCCAGAGAGGGAACACAGCAAGGGGAGCGGGAGAGGGAGAAGCAGGCTTCCTACTGAGCAGGGATCCCGATGTGGGACTCAATCCCAGGACCCCGGGATCATGACCTGAGCCGAAGGCAGATGCTTAACGACTGAACCACCCAGGTGCTCCTGGGTTAGTCACTTTAAAACTTGAAATAGTTCTAGAACATACAGAATGACAACTCTTTTAGGAGGAATGCCTTGGAAATTTATTTTAAATTGTGCCGATTTGTTCATAGGGTCATTGTCATATTTGTTAAATGTATGAATTTAAGTTTAAGCTTAAAACTAATACGGCAGAATTTAAAATTTTAGATTCTCTATTTTAAAATGTGAGTTTTGTAGGGCAAGATTTGCATACTTCAGCTATCATAGGAGTATGGCATATTATTACAGAACAATTAGAAGCCAGATCTGTAAATTTAAAAAAAAGAACTTTTAAATCTCACTGAGATGCAAGGTGCGCTGTGTTGGGTTTGTACATTTAAATATTTGGCACATATTGCCAGTTGCCTCCTTTTGGAATTGTTCTTCACATGGTCCTGTGTGTCTGATCTTTATATGTTTTCCCTTCTGTAGCTCCTACTCATTTCTTAACCCTGGGCTATCAGATTCCATTCTAATAATTCAACAGATTTATTGTTTTTGGTGAATGATAAACTCAGTGAATTTATTTTTGCTCTCAGATTTTTACTTTTTCTCTCTTTATTTAAAAGTAATACACAATCACTGAAAAAACTTGGAAATTTATAAGAATATAGATAAGTAGAAGGAAATACACCCAAAGTTCTGTGTACTTCATTCTGGCACATTCCCTTTCAGTTTTTGGTTTTCTGTGCCATTTTTGACATTCAGGATGGTATGCTTGGGTTAGAATGTATTTTATATTATTTATATCTTCTCTTTTTTGGCTTAGCATTATATCATAAATATTTCCGTGTCATCAAAAACTTAACTAACTATAGTGATCTGCTGTCATTTTAAACTTGAACCAGTCTAGAGCATTCAGAAGTATATCTTTTGAGGGTGAATTACTTTTAGAAATTCATTTTAAAGTGTGCTGATTTGAGACTATTTCATTATATGATCATTTCCTAGTTGTTTGATATCTTTTATTAGACATTAAGTTATTTTTTTTAATTTTTCCTTTCCATTTCTTTTAAAGCACTAATATCTGTGCATAAATGTTGGTTGTATGTTAAATTAGTTTCTTACAATTGATTCCTAGGAGTGTAAGTATTGGGTTATAGAGTTTGGAAAATTTTAAGGCCCTTGATACAACTTTTCAGAAAGCTTTTTGTTAATATGTACCAGTTTACACTCACTAGCATTACATGAATGTGTGTCTTTTAATATATCTTTGTGAGCATTGAGTATTATAGTTAAAAATAGCTCTCTAATTCAGCTGGCAAAAAGAAGAATCTCCTGTTTTAGGAAATACGAAAGTAATAGTGTATACTCAGCGGAGGAAAGAGTTCCAAGTGCTTCTGAAATGTATAATACAGTAAGTGGCGCCTGGCTGGCACAGTCGGAAGAGCATGTGACTCTTGATCTTGGGATGGTGAGTTTGAGCCCCAAGTCAGGTGTAGAGATTACTTAAATAAATAAAACTTAAAAAAAGAAATAAGAAATGCATAAAGTAAGCCACAAATCTAATAGTTAGGTAGATATTCTCCTTCCAGGATTATTTCTTTCTAGCAAATCATTTTTAGTTAATGCCTTTATAGCGTTTGCACACGTTTGCTTACCGGTTTTTTGTCCCACCTGGTCTGACAGTTCCTCAAGATCAGAGGGCTGTAGCTTATCTTTCTTGTGTGCCCCGTGTGTGTGTAGCAGGGTTCCTGGGACATAAAAGTGACTCAGTGAATCCTTGCAGAAAGAATAATTTTTGCCATCCTAATCCCTAAAAATATCTTAATGTGAATGTCTGCTCTAATAAATTTCTTAAAATTGTTTTAAGACTTCCAGATTATTTTCTCTTTCATTTTCCTTTTGTATTTCATGTTTTTATTATTTCAGCTTCTAATTTCTAAGTGGAAGCAATTAATGATTACATCCTGTACATATAACATAAGAGAGCATTTGATATGTATGGAAATGATGGGAAACCCAAGGTTAATCACATTGCAAAGTTGCATTTCTTAGTCCTTAGTGCCTTTATTCTAAAGTGAAAGCAAATAAATTCACCTTTGTTAATTTTAGATTTTAGGGGGTCGCCTGGGTGGCTCAGCCGTTTAAGTGTCTGCCTTCTGCTCAGGTCATGATCCCAAGGTCCTGGGATCGAGCCCCACATCGGGCTCCCTGCTCAGCAGGGGGCCTGCTTCTCCCTCTGACACTCCGCCTTGCTTGTGCTTTCTCGCTCACTCTCTTTCAAATAAATAAAATCTTAAAAAAATTTTTAGATTTTAGGGATACTTACTAAATGTACCTCCAAAAAAATGTTTGAGCTCTGAGAAGATGACAGCAGGGCATAGTTTTTTGAATCTCTACAGTTTTCTCTAAAAACAGAGTAGCTAGAACGGCAAAACTAAAAACTCACGTTCAGCTGCCTCTACAAGACTAGGCGAATGGTATCCCCACAAACCCTAATATAATGGGTGGGGGCAAATCTCCAATAACGACAAGACCTGCATGATGTCAGCATTTGTACAGAAGGATGCAGAAGGAAGCAGCGGGCTATCTGAAAGTCCTGAGAACAAGAAAACCTCAAGATAGCCACCAAAAACTCCCTGGAAAGTGTGTCAAGCAAGTTTGAGAACAGCAGCAGAGACTAAGATGTTTCTCAGTTCCCAGGATATAAGGGGTGCACAGGAGTTCTTTGGGGTCAGAGCTGTCGGGTCCCTATGAACTTTCAAAGCCAGTTGAAGCTCCCTTCCTGGCCAAAGCCCCACACTTAAGGAGACACTGCTGGGAATAGAATCCACATTAAGCAGGATGGAGGCAGTAGAGGCAAAGGGAAAAAGGTCAGATGAAGTGGGAGAAGGTGAATGCACAGGAGATCTCATTTATGAGGCTGTATTTCAGTACCCTTCATAAAAACAGGAAAGGCCTATTACTAAACACAGAAAAGCTAGCTCCTCCAGTTTTCTTGAAAGTTTTTTATTTTATATGAAAATGAGTAACAGACAAGGATCATAGTCAAATTTCCCACAGAGGGTTTTTTTTTGTTTGTTTTCTTTTTGAGAGCGAGCAAGTGAGCCCATGAGAGAGCACAAGCAGGGGGAGCTGCAGAGGGAGAGGGAGAAGCAGGTCCCCCCGCTGAGCAGGGAGCCTGATGCGGGGCTCGATCCCAGGACGTTGGGATCATGACCTGAGCAGAAGGCAGACACTTAACCGGCTGAGCCACCCAGGCACCCCTCCCACAGGGTTTTTGTAAGAAGAAAGGAATAAAGAGCAGAATAATATTCATGGAGACAATGAAAGCGTGACAGAAAGAAATGTCCATGGAACTAGTGAAAACTATAACCTAATGTTTCAGAACAAACCCAAGCAAATTTAGAAAGTGATACAAATACAAAAGCAACATAAATCTGAGTAGGGAAGTCTTAGAAATGTGGTAACTGAGGAAAGAGAAATTAAAAAAAAAAAAGTCACTAATGAAATGAAACCTAACCTAGAAGGAACACAAGAGTGAAAAGCACAATGGAGAATTTTAGAGAAACTGAAGAGAAATAAGAGAAAAAAAAAAAATAAAAACTGAAGAAAAATAACCATCTAGAAAAAGATGAGTTATTAAAGACAGTAAGGTGTCAACTATAGAGTATCTAAGAGATCCTGAGGAGGAACCAAAGCAATGAAAATAAGTACTAATAATTGAAATAAATTTCCTGAAATAATAAAAGATTTGCCACTGCATTTGGAAAGGACATGTTGTATACTTGGGTAAATAGATGCAGAAATGACCAACAGGCAGATATATTCTTTAAAAATTACTGGACTTGAAAGAAAAGAATCTTGGGGTATCTAGGCGAAGACCCAAGTCATTATTAAGGGGAAAGAATATTAGATTATCTGATTTTGATAGCAACACTTTATGCCAGAAGCAATGGAGTAACGCCTGGTATTCTCAAGGAAAGCAAAAGAGAGCCTGGAGTTTTATATCCAGCTAGATTGGCTAAAGTATAAAAACAGACAAAGTGTTGGGGCGCCTGGGTGGCTCAGTCGTTAAGCCTCTGCCTTCGGCTCAGGTCATGATCCCAGGGTCCTGGGATCGAGCCCCGCATCGGGCTCCCTGCTCCGCGGGAAGCCTGTTTCTCCCTCTCCCCCTGCTTGTGATCCTGCTCTCACTGTGTCTCTCTCTGTCAAATAAATAAATAAAATCTTTAAAAAAACAAACAAACAAAAAAAACACAAAGTGTTATGAACACAAGTATGAAGCTGGGGAACTTTTTGTTTCTTTGAACACTTCTTGAGGAATCTACTAGGGAGTAAACTTTGGCAACCAGGAAGACTTTAGGGACATGGATATAGGGAAGTGTTACTCAGATGCTGGTGAAACTTACACCAAGTGGTGGGATGTGTGACTGTAATATATAATGCCTATACTCTCTTCTGTGAAGGCACAGTACCAAACATCAGAAAAATAAAAGTAGAAGAAAGTTGCTGTTTGCTTCATAGTTATTAATGGGGAGTGAAAGGATATTCAAATCAGATGCTTGGAGAAGAGGAAAGGTAGGGGGGAGAAAGTTACTAACTAAATTTCTGTGATGTTTCTAAGTAGGGAAATCAGGGCATACTTCTTCACCTCAAGACACGTAATGAAAAGAAAGGAAAATAGAAGGGATTTGGGGGTATGATATAAATACATTAATATAGAACTAACCATCAGAACAGAGTACAAGCTCCAAATCTCAGTTTCTTCCTATGGAGAATAAGAAGCATAATGATGGTAATAATACCTCATAATACATGGAGTACAGGGTGCGTATATCGCAGTTTTCCAAGAGATGTGCTCTTATTTTTGTTATTAGTATTATTTCCCCATCCAGTTATTACCATACTATTTATGCATATTTGGGGCTTGCATTTTCTTTTCTCTTCTCTTCTTTTCCTTTCTTTTCAAGATTTTATTTATTTATTTGACAGAGAGAGAGACAGCGAGAGAGGGAACACAAGCAGGGGGAGTGGGAGAGGGAGAAGCAGGCTTTTCCTGCTGAGCAGGGAGCCCGATGTGGGGCTTGATCTCAGGACCCTGGGATCATGACCTGAGCGGAAGGCAGTCGCCCAACGACTGAGCCACCCAGGCACCCCTTTTCTCCTCTTCTCTTCAAGATTTTATTTATTTATTTGACAGAGAGCGAGAGAGCACAAGCAAGGGGAGCAGCAGAGGAAGAGGGAGAAGCAGGCTGATGTGGGGCTCCATCCCAGGACCCTGGGATCATACCCTGAGCCGAGGGCAGATGCTTAACCAGCTGAGCCACCCAGGTGCCCCAGAGCCTTGCATTTTCTTAAATTTCTCCTGTATTTGAGAAATTGACATGTCTTCTCAAATTACATGTTAATGTCTCAAATTTTATATTATGCTTGTATTATCAGAGTTACAGTCAATTCAAATTTATATCTCATTTATGTAATTTAAAATTTGTGTTGAAGGGCTGTTTTATTTATCAGGTGTTAAGATTATGCAACTTTGTGGCCTACAGGTTGGACTTGGAATTAGGCAGAAAGCATTTCCAGGAGCAGGTTAGTAGGGAAAAAATGTGATGGGTAAAGGTTTTTTTTCTGGGAACCAAGTTAGCTCAAAATGAACATTTTGCTTTTTATAATTATGAAATGATTGTTTAACATCCATTTTTATCTGAATATAGTAGAAAGATATCTTGTTGCAATTATGCAGATCTGCTGTTGAAGATACCTGAAATACTTAAGCTCTCTTTTTTCCCCATTCATATGAGACACGTTTGTAATGTTTTTCTTTCTTTGAGAGTAGGGACTTTTTCCAACCCCTCATCTTTTTTATAAGGTGTGTGTGTGTGCGTGCATGCATGCATAACTGTCCTATGGAATATAATTTACGCACCATAAAATTTATGCATTTTATGGATAAATTTGAGTTTTTATGGAACTCACACAGTTGTGCAGTTATCACCACCACAATCCAGTTTATCTATTTTTACTTAAAAATAATTCAAGTTCAGATAGAACTTTTGTAAAGAAGAAAGTGAAAATCACCAGTAATCCTTTAACATTCAGGTAATAATCATTGTAATTTTTTGGTATATATATTGCCTGTTACTTTATGTGCATATGGCTCCTTCAGACCATATTTAAGAAACAAAATTGGGGTCATATTTTACTTTTTATAAAAGTCTTTCAAAACTTTTAACATTTCTCCATCATTAATATTCTTTTATAGTATCATTTTTAATGGCTAATTAGTATTCTGCAAATCAGTTACTATTTAACCTGTTCCCCATTGTTGCTAATTATTTCATAAATAATGGTTAAGCAAACGTTATTGTGTAGTTTGCGTTCCTCTTTGATTTATTGCCTTAGGTCCAATTCCTTAAAGTTGCAGTTGTTGAATTAAAGGATATGTACGTTTTTACAGACTTTTGATACATATTTTCAAATATCTTTTTTTTTAAAGATTTTATTTATTTCACAGCGAGTGAGTGTAAGCATGAGCAGGGGGAGGGGCAGGGGGAGAAGCAGACTCCCCGCTGAACAGAGAGCTGGGTGTGGGCCTTTATCCCAGGACCCTGGGATCTTGACCTGAGCAGAAAGTAGACGCTTAATCGACTGAACCTCCCACGCACCCCTCAGATATCTTTTTAAAGTACAATTTATGCTTCTACCAGTTACACATCAGTATTTTCCCATACTCTAAAGTCTTGGGTATTTAAAAAATGTTTGCCAGCTTGATAGATACAACAACTTAATATTTAATTTGTATTTGCTTGAATATTAGTGAGACTGAATATGTTCTCTGTTATTCATATGTTCTGTGAGTTTCCTTTTAATATTCTTTGCTGGTATTTCTTTTAGTTTTTTTTTTTTTCTTTTAATTTGTAAGAGTTCCTTTTTGAATCCTTACTATAATGCCAAGAACTATTCTAAGCAGTTTACATTTTTCAAAAAAGATTTTATTTATTTGAGAGAGAGTGAGTGAGAGAGAGAACGAGTGGGGGAGGGAGCAGAGGGAGAGGGAGAAGTAGACTCCCCCTGCTGAGCAGGGAGCCTGATGCAGGGCTCCACCAGGGACCCTGGGATCACGACCTGAGCCCAAGGCAGACACTTGACTGACTGAGCCACCCAGGCACCCGCAATTTACATTTTTTAACTCATTTGCTCTTCATGGTAACTTTGAGATAGGCATTATGATTAACCCCGCCAGAGATGAGGTCTCCTGCCCAGGTCACAAAACTAGTATGGATGGAGCTAGGATGCAAACCAGGAGCGTGATTCCAGGCTGTTAACCAGTATGTTCCTGCTTGCTTACTGCTAATAATACATTTTCCAGTTTGCATTTCTAATTTTTAATTAAATTTAAAAATTTGTGTTACAGTATCATTTTATACAGGATTTTAAAGTTTCTGCATGGAGAAACTAGGTATTATTTATTAGTGTAACACCTGGAACATAATAGATTCTTAAATTTTGTTGAAGAAATGAGAATAAACCCATTAATAATCTGTTGATGGTGGTGACCTTTTATTTTCTGTATTACATTTCCTCTTTTAAAGGGACTCCCAAGGGCTTCATAAATAATTTACTCTTTGGTTTTGATAAAATATGATAAGCTTATCTGTATTAGCTTTTCTGGAAAGTCTATGGGAGTAACCACTGCTTTAAAAAGGTACGTGTGTTCTTAAGCAAGTGTGAATTGTGAAGAATGTGTATTATTGACAGTGATTTGAATTGTAGGTTCAAGTGTACTAAAATATGTGTTTTGGTTCTAGGAATAATTTGATGGAGTTTGGTTTTTGTAGTTTTAGAAAATGTGTAGATTTGGCCATTGTTTCAAAAGATTTTTGAATAATAAATTTTGATTTATTTAAGAAGTAAAATCCTTTAAAAGGAAAGCCCCAACTAAGAAAGCTAAAGTAAAAAGTTACTGCTCTTTAAGGTTTAGATAGTGTAGATCAGTTCCTCCAAAGGTGTAATTTAAGATTTTACTTCTTGTAGGTTTTCATGCTAGTCTTTTAAGAAAGTGTAGCGATCTATATCATTATAAAGATCTGTGTTAGAGATTAGATTAGGGAGAAACACAAATTTATCTCCATTTTTACACACCATCCACAAAATATACTACGTGGAATCAGTTACTCAATTAAGTAGACGCTTGAAAATGTAAATATTTATCTTGCTAATACAAACCTAGATCTGCTTTGTATAAAGTTATAAAAGCTAAAAAAATGTGTTGCTGCTTGCTGTTTCTCTAATTTGTTACAACACGTCCTTCAGGAAGTAGTATTTTTCAGGCTATGTTCAGCTGACATGTTAAATTCATATTTGTACTTCTATATTAAGCATTAATTACTCAGTTTACATGTGTATGTTAGTAAAATTTACTTTATAATCTCACTCCTTAGTGGTAAAATCCTTTTTTTTTTTTTTTTTTGAGAGAGTGAGCACATGGCGGTGGGGCAGAGGGAGAGAGAATCTTAAGCAGGCAAGCAGGCTCCATGCCCAGCTTGGAGCCCGATGTGAGGCTCCATCTCACGACCCTGAGATCACGGCCTGAGCTGAAATCAAGAGCCTGAGGCTTAACTGTCTGAGCCACCAAGGCACTCCTAAAATTGCTTTTAATCTTAAATCTTTAAATTCTTCCTTTGGTTACTTCTGTCACTTTAAATATAGTAATGTGTGTATAGCTCTGTTTTATTATTTAAAAAAACTAATGACTGTCCTCCCAGAAAGATGAAATCAAATAGCTCTCTATAGTACTACTTGTCCTGCCAATTTCTGTTCCTCTTTTAAAGTTTTTTCTGTTGATTATTATTAAAATTTTTATAAAATTGATTTAAACCTTTCTTTCTTGACCTATCACTTTTAGAGTTTCTCTTGATTTCCCAAGATACGCAGTGAGGGTTTTAGTACCTTTTATATTTCTTCCTACCTCAGACTTTACCTTTCAGTTACTTTTACATGGTATGGACATAATTTTACTCACATACACATCTTTCCTTAACTATAATTGAATTCTATGTTTTGTTTTGAGATTCCTTTGAATATTGAAAACAAAAAACTGTACTGGAAAAAGACACAGTCTTTTAGGACCTATAGAGAGGGAGATGTAGTAAGTTTGTTCCACTCATAGGAGAAATGTTAATCTTGGGACTAAAGGGTAGCGTTGCAATGTGATGGTTGATTTTGAGAAATGATTTAATTGTATGATATTGTATGAGTTGATACGCATTCAACTTCCACTAGAAAGTTTTTTAAAAGTCTCAGATGCAGAGTAATTGTTTATGACAGTTGTCACCTTTGGTCTATGCATGACCCTTTCATTCTAGTATTCTAATAATAAATACCTATGAGCCCCTGTTGCCCAGCTCAAGAGTCTGAACTTCGTCTGCCACTGTTCGCCTCCCTCCCAAGTGAGAGGGCTGCGTACAGATTCGGTGTTTGTGGTGATCTGTTGGACCAGCACGCTTCAGTTCAGTGAGTGTGAATTGGGGTCCTGGCAAGAAGGTTCTCATTCTTCCGTTGCCAGGTTGAAGGGGCCCCAGTGCGCAGTGCGGACTGCTCCTCTCGCCTGTCTAGCCCTTCCTAGGCGTGTGGCTTAGCATCCTCACAGGGCATTTCTCCGGCTTTTGCCCGGGGGTGACTGTGTTTCAGTGGCTGCAGTGGGTACTTTTACAGCCATTAGGAGAGGACTGGCTGTGCAGCACATAGCTGTCCAGTAAATCCAGCCAACTCGTGTCCCTTCTTCTACTCCAGTTTTCTTTTCTCACCCAGAATGGCACCTGCCACTGCTGCTGTGGTTCCTGGTGCCAGTTTTCAGCTGTAGGGCTGGCACTCCTTTGATTATTGATCCGATTTCATTGGTCTTTAGTTTTGAAGAAATCTGTCAGAATCTTTGGTTCACTGTTAGGTCCCTATCCTATGCTTTAATCAATTGATTTTATTTCTGTGACTCTTCACTACTATTTTGGTGAATATTATGGATAATATGAATAAGTATGCTTAGTCTGTTTAGTGCTCTAGATTTTCTTTTTTAGAAGCACCCTCTTCTCCCACCTCAGGAAACTGAGCTTCTAGGTGTGGTGTTGGTTCCTTTCCGTGCTGGTGGTCTTAGGATTTTTTCAAGCACTACTCCAACTCTGAACTCTGTTTACTAGTGAATTCTGGTGGCGAAGTTGACCCTTGAATGATGGAGTTGAAAATCCAAGCATAACTTTTGACTAATAGCCTCCTGTTGACCAGAAGCCTTACAGAGTCAGTTACCACATATTTTCTATGTTGTATGTATTATATACTATATTTTTAAAAATTAGCTAGAGAAAGAAAATGTTACTAAGAAAACCATAAGAGAAAATACATTCACAGTACTCTGTATTTAAAAAAAAAAATCTATATAAGTGGACTCGTGTAGTTCAAACCCATGTTGTTCAGAGGTCAAATGTATATATTAAGAAGTAGGTGGCCTTTTTGGTCTCAGGAAAACTTCCCTGCTTTAAGTGGTGTACTTGAAGCGTAGTGCTTAAAGTTGTCCGTGTGAGCAGCAGCTCTGTTGAAAGTCAGCACCTGTACTTGCTTCTGCCTTTGTGACTTGTGATTTGGGCTCTGTTTGGAAGCACTTTTTTCTCTGTCCCTGACCTGTCCACATGTTTTATCTCCCCATGGACAGACAAATGGCCTCTCTTTGTTACCTCAGTTTTTGGAGGATGGCTGCTTATGTCTTTGAGGTGCTTCCCACCCAAGACTCTGGAAAGTGAACTTTTTAAGGGCGCCTGGCTGGCTTGGAAGAGCATACAGCTCTTGATGTCAGGGTTGTGACTTCGAGCCCCATGCTGGGTGTAGAGATTACTAAAAATAAATAAGCTTATAAAGAAAGTGAATTTTTCATAATGTTTGTTTTGTAAGTCAGACCAAATATACCCCCTAAGTGTGTTAAATCTGTCCTCTTGTTTTCATACGATATGGAAATTGACAAGTAAATATTTAATGCAGTTTAAGGTGGGGGTGCCTGGCTGGCTCAGTCAGTTAAGCATGTGCCTTCAGCTCAGGTCATGATCCCAGGGTTCCTGGAACATGATCCCAGGGTCCCCAGATCGAGCCCCACATTGGGCTCCCTGCTCTTCGGGAAGCCTCCTTCTCCCTCTCCCTCTGCTGCTCCCCCTGCTTGTGCTCTCTGTCTCTCTCTCAGTCAAATAAAATCTTAAAAAAAAAATAATGCAGTTTAAGGTGAAGGCACTTAAGAACAATGAAACTATCAGGTTTTTTTTTTTTTTTTTTTTAAGATTTATTTATTTGAGAGAGAACAAGAGAGAGCACGAGTGGGGTAAAGGGCAGAGGGAGAAGCAGACTCCCCGCTGAGCAGGGACCCCCCCCCCCACCCCGATGCGGGGTCTAGGATCATGACCTGAGCCAAAGGCAGACGCATAACCACCTGAGCCACCCAGGCACCCCTGAAACTTTCAGTTTTATTGCCTTGATAAGCACAAGACAAAATGGGGTTTTAACCCCCAAGTTACTTTGCAAGAATCTTTTTTTGTTTTAGCAATATGCATTAATTATGATAACATTTAGCTAAATAAAGGCTTGATAGTCAACTTTTACATTTCCACAATACCTGATGGAGCAAAAATATGTTTAATATACAACAGCGAGTATTCATAATGTTCTAGGTGTCTTTTTTGTTTCTGCAGGGGGAAGGGGAAGAAGATGGGATCATACCCCCAAATTGAATTAGTTGATCCACAAAAGTACAGTCCAAGATTTAAAAATTTATGTCTCTAATACAGATTTAAATAACAGTTTATCTTCTATTTTTATAAGCAGACTTACGAGAATGAGGGGGGTAGGTGTGTGGAAAGCCGCAGGATAGTTCTTAAGTTGGAGAGTATAGATAACCTACTGGGTTTAATCTTTTGTAAAAGAGGGTTAGCAAAACAAAATGGTGGCAGGCTTATTTTATGCAGTGCGGTTTTACAGACTTGACCAAAGTAGTTGCTCAAAGTTTTTTGAATATTTTCCAGATTAGATGGCTTCAAATTAAAAAAATGAAAACACATTTCTCTCTACTTGCCATTTTCCAAAACTGTAAAGCTACATTGTATATCTCCATAAAATACAAAATCAGTATGGTATGATTTGTTATTTCAGATAATCTTGGATGATTTATTACTTGGCATAATAATGGCCTGTTTAGACAGATAGAGGGTAGAGTCTATTTATATATATTGAGCATCATTAGCTGCAGATGAGAAGTTATCAGTTACTTTAAATATTTTTCTTTTTACGTTATAAGGGAGAGTGCAGTTGAGATTATTTAAAAATTTAATGATTAATTGTATACTTAGAAAATTTATTTTCTTTACTAGGAATTCTAAAATATAAATGTTATATAATGAAGATTTATTTAGTGAGTTAACTATTTTTCAACATTTTAAGTGTTTAATTTTGGATTCTAACAGTAATACTCACTGACACTTCTCCTAAACTCCACAATATAAGTAGCTTTATTTTTTTTATTTATTTTTTTGAAGATTTTATTTATTTATTTTGACAGAGAGAGAGAGACAGCAAGAAAGGGAACACAAGCAGGGGGCAGTGGGAGATGGAGAAGCAGGCTTCCCACCGAGCAGGGAGCCCGATGCGGGGCTCGATCCCAGGACCCTGGGATCATGACCTGAGCCGAGAGCAGACGCTTAACGACTGGGCCACCCAGGCGCCCTATAAGTAGCTTTAAAAATAATTGATGAGAGGGGCGTCTGGGTGGCCCAGTCGTTAAGTGTCTGCCTTCCGCTCAGGTCATGATCCCGGGGTCCTGGGATCGAGCCCCACATTGGGCTCTCTGCTAGACCGGGAGTCTGCTTTTCCCTCTTCCACTCCCCCTGCTTGTGTTCCCTCTCCAGCTGTCTCTCTCTCTCTCTGTCAAATAAATAAAACCTTAAAAAAAAAAAAAAAAGAATTGATGAGAAACTAAACAACATTTAAATTCAGGATATTTTATCCTGGAGCACCTGTCACCAGGCAGACGATGTTTCCTTGTGTCTCTAGGCCCTTAAAGAAAATAAAGAGTGCCAAGGTTTTAATTTTTCCCCCTTCAAGGATGGGAAAATTTTGTGATATGAAGAATGGTTAGGAGATGGACCAGGAAACAGTCCTTGTTTACATGGAAAATGCCTTTACTGCTGTTGATTGGAAGACAGATTTAGGATTGCTTTATCAATGTGGAGGGAATAAGAGAATCCTGAACCTGGGAGAACTAGCCAAAATAGTAAAAACCCAGGGGTAAGAGTGTGAGTTAAATTGATTTAAAAATCTTTCCTTTTTATTTCTCTTCTTGCCTTTATCCTTAGTATTTTTTTTTTTTTTTTTTTTAAGATTTTATTTATTTGACAGAGACACAGTGAGAGAGGGAACACTGCACGGGGAGTGGGAGAGGGAGAAGCAGGCTTCCCTCTGAGCAGGGAGGGATCCACCCCAGGATCCTGGGATCATGACCTGAGCCGAAGGCAGACACTTAAGGACTGAGCCAAAGGCAGACACTTAAGGACTGAGCCACCCAGGTGCCTCTATCCTTAGTATTAAAGGAGGTTTGTGAGCATTCTGGGTAGTTAAAAAACCACACCAACTAATATCTAAAGTTTGAAGTAAATGGAGATTGAATCTTTCAGGGAATGGATTAAATGCTTTAGGTTAGAGTGATATGTATTTTAAGCCTTGGTTAGTAGATGCTGTAGGTGATGGCATGGGGAATGATTCTGAGCTAATCTTTTTTGAAAGTATATTTAAATATAATTCTCATATGTACAACAAACCAAGACACTTAATTGATACCTGAGTGATATATTGATTATTCATAGATACTGTGTTTTGAAGATCGTTTGGGAGGACTTTGATTTTCACCTACAGGATCTTTATGCACTATTTTTCTAAAAGTATGGTTTCTTTTTTAATAGCATTAGATGATCTTTAAGGTTTCTTCCAGCTTTAAAGTTCAGTTACTGATCCCTCTCCTCCCTGTAAGAAGCTGACTCTGGTTTGGTTTCATTGGACTTTTAGTGATTTTCATCCAGAATCCCTCAGTAGAGAGAACATGAGAAGAAATAAGGAGAGAAGTGTGAGTGGTGGGTGCTTGAAGATGGTGGAAAAGTGGCTTCAGTTTTCTTAAAGGGGAAAATAATTTGCAGTGATAGAGGACCAGCATGCTGTTTTCTTTCAATCTGATGTTCAAAATCTGCTCTGTGTCTTAATTCAATATATTTTACAAATGCTGGAAGTCTTTCTGGAGACATTTACAAACATTGTGTGGAAAAACATATTTAAAAATTGCTAACTTCTCCGTGTGGGATGAATCTGTACTCCCATTTAGAAGGAGATAATTGCTACGATAGGTGGGACAAGTTGATCTATTTTAAAATAAAATTGTATCTTTTATGAAGTTAGAATTATAAGGCACAAATGGGAACTGTGTCTCCTTGACATGTTTCAAAGCATTTCTCTGAATATGTGAGATTAAAGAAATTCTCTCAACCAGTAAGAATTGTCTGAACACTGATGTTCTTTAAAACTGTCTTTGTAGCTGTTAGTATGTACTGACAGAGGTTTTCTTTAATGTTTTATTCATTATTAGAAAATTTACATATGAATATAATGTGTTTATATTATGCTTATATCTTAGTTGAACTTGGTTTCAAGATGAGTCTTATTTACTTGGTCCCAATTTGCATATTCTAAGCCCTATAGGTTAATGCTTAATTTGAGTTTTATTATTTTTGAAATTATATGTTAACATGCATCATAATTAAAAACAAAATGGGGGCGCCTGGGTGGCTCAGTTGGTTAAGCGACTGCCTTCGGCTCAGATCATGTTCCTGGAGTCCCTGGATCGAGTCCCGCATCGGGCTCCCTGCTCGGCA
>NC_058403.1:7728443-7754173 GCF_002201575.2 Neomonachus schauinslandi | reverse complement strand
TCGGGCTCCCTGCTCGGCAGGGAGCCTGCTTCTGCCTCTGACCCTCCCCCCTCTCATGTGCTCTCTGTCTCTCATTCTCCCTGTCTCAAATAAATAAATAAAATCTTTAAAAATAAATAAATAAATAAAAAAACAAAACAAAACAAAAAAACCCCAAAATGTTATTTCTCTTCAATCTGATAAAGTTTAAGACTTCCAGCAAGCCATGTGTTCTCTTATGCCCACCTTTTATTTAGTCTTTCCATAATAGTATAAATACCCTTTGTAGGATTCCTTTAAAATGTAATGTCTGAGAATCTGTTTGAATGTATAGAAAGACATTTACATAATGCTTGCTTTTGAGTAGGTGGGGAAAAAGTTGAAATGTTGATCCCAGCTTCTGTTAGAAAAACTCATATCTATATAGTAAAAAGTTAAAATTACAACAAATACACTACTTTAGCTGTATTCTGGATGTATTACCATTGGATTGCTTTTGGAATCAAAGGTGAAATATGATTTTAATCCTTTACAATTGCTGTTAATTTTGCTCTAAACCTGAAAGTGTTAACAGCAACTTGAAAATGTGACAAAGCTCAATTTCATTTCTTGTTTATTGCTTGTTTTCCTATTGGACAATTGGAAGTAGCTCTGCCCTGGCAACTGAAATAGGCTATTTGCATAACCTAGTTTGATTGGCTAGCATTCCGACTAACAGTTCCAATCATATGGTGTCGGTTTAGTGGTAGGCTATGCTAATTAGCCGCTGTTGCTGGGGTTCAGGATGGTTTCTGTGTGCTGTTCTGCTGCATTGTGTTGCCTGGTGAGAGACATTGATAAATGAGTGTTTAATGATCTGCAGCAGTTCCCACTCACTGCGGGCAGGCAGATTTTAGAACAGAAGTGGAAATAAGGATTTAATTGCTTTGTTAAATACCTGTAACCAAAGTATGTGTATTATATTACAGAAGTTAACTTGTACAAAATCTTTATCTAATTAAAAACTTTAGAACATTAAAGGGAAATATTTTAGCTTTGTCTCTTAAAATATAACTCAGGTAACAGCACTATGCACAGGTTTTCTAAAACCCTGTTCAGTAAAATTGGTCATTTTTTTCCAGATTAGAAATAGTACTGTTGCAGTAAGTAGCATATTTAATTTTTCTCATGCTTTTGACCTTTTATAAAGGTACATGTTTGTTTTTAATAAATTGATGCAAGGTTTTGGGCAGAATTTATCTTGTACTGCCCATGTAATCTAGCAAATAGGAGCATAAACTTGAGCTCCTGGTTCATGTTCTTCTGTTCAGATGGAAGATCAGGTGTATTCACCACCTCCTGCTATTACTACCTTTCTAATTTATGTCAGATGTTTTAACTATTGCTTATACTATATTATTTTTGGTTTAAGTCTTTTTGGGGTAATGTTTGGGAGATTTTGTAGGGAATACAAAACTCAGTGCTTTATTCAAGGAACATAAAAGGTAAAGAATAAATACTTGCAAAGTTAGATAAAAATACAAAATAGTCATACAGAAAGTGCCATAAAGATTTATCTAGAAGAGTACAGGAAAAAAAAAATCAGGCATTTTAAGGATAGGGACATGGGAGATGGGTTGAGTAGTCTGGGAAAGGCTTAAAGAGGAAACCCATAGAACTTGTGTTAAGGTTTTAAATATGGCTTAGGATTCAAATAGCTGGAGAGTAATAGGAAAGAAGAACATTTTAGTACGAAGAATAGATAGCAATCGAGTAAAAGTCATCTTTCTGGTATTCATTTGTCAAATATAGGTAGTCACATTGATTGATCAAGGGCCCCAGTATCTTAGTTATTTCAGTGCCTGGGCAAGCAGGCTGGTTGTCATTCCCTTAAAATGAGAGCTGCAGTTTTAGTGTTCTATTTCTCATTTTCTTTGGCTTTTATTCACTTTGTTTTGTGACAACCAGTGCTTTTCCATTTTTGTGTCCATTGGTTAAAAGCATAGGACTTTTAAACTTTCTTTCATCCCTCCCTTCTGGCCCTAGAGCAATGAAACACAGGATGGCACCAAAAATAATTCATGTGAATTTAGATGTCTGTATCAAGTCTACCACTTTCCCCTTTAATTTAAGTTCTGTCTTTTATTTAAGAGCCTAGTTAAATTAGATAGACAAGCTAATTGGACAGTCTTATAGGCTTGCAAAGAATAAAAACAATTAAATATTAACATTTGATTTTTAAAATATTTTCCTAGGCATATATACTTTATTCACCTACATAGTCAAAGGAACATAGACTCTTGGACTCAGGAGATTTATAAATCTAATGAAGGTGGTTGAGGTATGTCTTTAAATTGTATCACATGGTAGAGTATCCACAGCATAAGAGAAGTGGAAATTCAGAAGTGGGAGTGATCCTTTTTGGATTGGGAGTAGGAAAAGATTTGTGGTGGAAGTGGTATTTTCCATGGTCTTCGGGAATGGATAGGATTTTAGCAAGTGATGCTGTAAGGGTGTGGAGGATGCTATCTAGTTGAAGGTGGAGGCCTGTTTAGAACATTTTGTTGACTAAGGTTGATGGTAAAGAGACTATTGTTGAGGGCCATGAAGGGTGGACAGCATAGACTTTGAAGTTTCTCTTGTAAAAAGTGGGGGATTTAAAAATTCTTTTAGCAGTATTTCAGTTTTACTAAAACATGTCTTCTGTGAATGTTTATAAATTTCAAAATAGACCTTGCCTTGATTTTAAAATACTAAGGTATGATATTGAGTAATTTCAAGATGTTTGGTCTAAGCAACTGGAAGGTTTGAGTTGCCATCACATGAGATGGGATATGCTATAAGAGAAGCAGAAGAGGGGCCGGGGTGTACCTCATAAAAAGTCATGTTTTGGATGGGTTGCAACTTTTTTTTAACAGCCTTATTGTATTATAATTGACATATAATAATTTCACATATAATAAACTTCCCCTTATTTAAAGTGTATGATTTGATGAATTTTGACATCTATCACCCATGAAACTTTTACCACAACCAGGATAATGAACATACCCATTCCTCCTTCAAAAGTTTCCTTGTACTTCTTTTTAATTCTGTTTCTTGTTCCTTACCTCCTCCCCTCCACCCAGTCCCTAGGTGACTATCAGTCTGTTTTCTGTCACTGCACATTAGTTCATTTTTTCTAGAATTTCGGGTAAATGGAATCATACACTATGTTGTCCTTTTTGTCTGGTTGTTTTCACTCAGCACAGTTACTTTGAGGTCCATCTGTGGTGTAGTACCTATCTAGTTCATTTTTTTTTTTTTAAGATCTTATTTATTTATTTGACAGACACAGCGAGAGAGGGAACACAAGCAGGGGGGAGTGGGAGAGGGAGAAGCAGGCTTCCCCACGGAGCAGGGAGCCCAATGCGGGGCTCAATTCCAGGACCCCGGGGTCCTGACCTGAGCCGAAGGCAGACGCTTAATGACTGAGCCACCCAGGAGCCCCTAGTTCATTTCTTTATTACTGAGTAGTCATTGTGTGGATATATCACAATTTATCCATTCACTTGTTGAAAGGACATTGGGGTTGTTTGCATTTTTTGATTGTTACAGGTAAATTGCTATGGAATATTAATGTACAAGTCCTTGCATGCTCATGTTTTCATTTGTTTTGGATAAAAACCTAATTATGAAATGACTGGATCATATGGCAGGTGTATGCTTCACTTTTTAGGAAACTGCTAAACTGTTTTCCAGGGTGGTTGTGACATTTTGTATTCCTACCAGCAGTGTATAGGAGTTTCAATTCTTGCCATATTTGGTGTGGCCAGTCTTTTCAATTTTAGCCATTCTAGTAGGTGTGTAGTGATATCTCATTGTGTTTCCAGGTGATTAGTGATGTTGAACATCTTTGCATGTGCTTATTTGCTCTTTACATGTCGTCTTTGGTGAAGTGTTTGTACAAATCTTTGACTTTTGTTCTTAATGTGGAGCTGTGAGAATTCTTTATCTGTTTTGGATATGTCCTTTATCAGATATGTGATTTACAAAGATTTTCTTGTAGTCCATGGCTTATCTTTTAATTTTCTTTAAAAAGTGTTTTGAAAAACAGGTGTTTTACATTTTTATGAAGTATAATTTATTGATTTGATCTTTTATGGATCATGCTTTGGAAAACATTTGCCTAATTGTCCCAAGATCTTAAGATCCTATTTTTTTCCCTCCCTACAGATTTTATAGTTTTGGGTTTTACATTTAACCGTGATCCATTTGGAGTTAATATTTATAAATGGGGTAGCTAAGAGATCACTTTTTTTTTTTGCAAGTGGATATCCAGTAATTCTAGAACCATTTGGCAAAAGGACTGTTCTTTCTCCACTGAATTACCTTTGTATCTTTGTCAAAAATCAGTTGTGGGTCTGTTTCTGTTCTATTCCATTAATCTGTTGGTGTGTCTTGATGCCAATGCTGTATTGTCTTTATTACTATAGCTTCATAATATGTATTGACATCAGATAGTGTTCGTCCTACGATTTTCTTCTTTTTTAAAATTACGACTACTCTGTGTCCTTTGCATTTCCATATGAACTGTCAAATCATTTTGTGACTTTCTATAAAGAAGCCTACCAGGATGTTGACTGGGACTGTGTTGAATCCACAGATAATTTTGGGAAGAATTGACATCCTAAACAATGTAGAGTCTTCAGACTCATGCACATAGTAAACTCTCCCTCTAATTAGATTTTTCTTTAATTTCTTTAATTTTTCTAATTTTTAGTGTGCAAGTCTTTGACATATTTTGTCCTATTTATATTTAAGTATTTCATATTTTTGATACTATTACTTTTTTTTTAAAGGAGGCTCTGTGCCCAGCATGGAGCCCAACACGGGGCTCAAACTCAGGACGCTGAGATCATGACCTGAGCCAAGATCAAGAGTTGGACTTTTAACCTACTGAGGCATCCAGGCCACCCCTGTTATAAATGTTTTTTAAATATTAGTTTCTGATTGTAGTTGCTAGTACATAGTAATACAGCTGATTTATGTACGTTGATCTTGTTTTCTGCAACTTCGCTATAAGTCACTAACTCCAGTAACTTTTTAAAGATATTTATTTATTTATTTGACAGAGGAGAGAGAACAAGCAGGGGAAGGGGCAGAGGGTGAGGGAGAAGCAGGCTCCCTGCTGAACAAGGAGCTCGACCTAGAGCTTGATCCCAGGGTTCTGGGATTATGACCTAAGCTGAAGGCAGATGCTTAACTGACTGAGGCAACCAGGCACCCTCCAAAAGCTTTTGGTAGATTCCATCAGATTTTCTATGTGGATGATTCTGTTGTCTGTGATGAGAGACAGCTTTGCTTCCTCCTTTCCAGTTTGGTTATCTTTTATTTCTTTTTTTACCTTTCTGCATTGGCTGGAATTCCATGGAATATAGAATACAATAAAAACATAGAATACAGTGTTGAAGTGATGAAAGAGGATTTCCTTGTCGTTTTCCTTATTTTAGAGAGGGAAACATTGTCACCACCACTAAGTGATGCTAATTGTGGAGTCTTGTCGTTGTCCTCTATCAGATTGAGGAAGATCTTACTTCTAGTCCTAGTTTGCTGAATCAGTTTTTTAAATCAAGAATGGATGTTGGATTTCGTCAGGTATTTTTTCTGCATCTATTGAGATTACCATGTGTTTTTTTTTTAAGTTAATTTGATGAATAACATTCATTTCTGAATGCTAAACTGACATTGCATTTCTGAAATAAAGGCCACTTGGTAATGATATATTGTTCCTTTTTTTAGATTGAAGGATTCAGTTTACTACAGTTTCGAATTGAGCATTTTTTCATGTGTCTGTTGGCCATTTGGATGTCTTCTTTGTAGAAATGTCTGTTCATGTCTTCTGCCCATTTCTTGATTGGATTATTTGTTCTCTGGGTGTTGAGTTTGATAAATTCTTTATAGATTTTGGATACTAGCACTTTATCTGATATGTCATTTGCAAATATCTTCTCCCATTCTGTCAGTTGTCTTTTGGTTTTGTTGACTGTTTCCTTTGCTATGCAAAAGCTTTTTTTTTTTTTTTAAAGATTTTATTTATTTATTTGACAGAGACACAGCAAGAGAGGGAACACAAGCGGGGGGTGGGGAGAGGGAGAAGCAGGCTTCCTGCAGAGCAGGGAGCCCGATGAGGGGCTCGATCCCAGGACTCTGGGATCATGACCTGAGCCTAAGGCAGATGCTTAACAACTGAGCCACCCAGGTGCTCCTGTGCAAAAGCTTTTTATCTTGATTAAGTCCCAATAGTTCATTTTTGCCCTTGCTTCCCTTGCCTTTGGCGATGTTTCTAGGAAGCAGTTGCTGTGGCTGAGGTCGAAGAGGTTGCTGCCTGTGTTCTCCTCAAGGATTTTGATGGATTCCTGTCTCACATTTAGGTCTTTCATCCATTTTGTAACTCTTTGTTTTTTAATTTAGTGATTGCCTTTTATTTTATCACATCTACCTTCCAGTGATATTACATCACTTCACAGAAAATGTATTGATCTTACCATAGTGTACTTTATTTATCTTTTACTGGTCTTTTAGCTATTTTTACATAGATTTTATCTGTACATATGTTATAAAACCCACACTACATTATTAGTATTTTTGTTTAAATAGTTCTCTTTTAATGAGACTTAATTAGCAAAAGTGTTACACGTCTAATGTTCTTCATTCTTTTATTTAGGTCCTCTTTCCATCTGAATTCATTTTCCTTCATCCTTAGTACTTCCTTTAACATGTTTTGTAGTTCAGGTCTCCTAGTGACACATTCCTTCACCTTTTGTATATTTGAAAATGTTTTTATATCGCTTTTGTTTTTGATAGATATTTTCACTGGGTATAAAAATTCTAGGTGATTCTTTTTTCTTTAAAGAACTTAAAGATGTTGCTCTGTTTGCTTGCATTGTTTCTTTCAGGAATTCTTTCATCCTTATTGTTGTTCCTTTCTACATACATGTCTTTTTTTCCCCTGCTGCTTTTAAGATTACTTTTCTTTTATCAATTTTAAGCCATTTGGTTATTATGATGTACCTTGGTGTAGCTTTATGTTTCTAGAGCTTGGAATTTGTTGAATATCTGGGCTATGGTTTTGTAGTGTTTATCAAAATTGGAAAATTTTGGCTTTTGTTCTTCCAACATCTTGTTTGTTTACCTTTTATCAAGAAATTTAGTTACATATATGTTAGGGTATTTAAGATTGTCCCAAAACTTGAAGAATGTCTGTTAAATTTATTTTAATCTTCTTTTTAAGATTTTATTTATTTATTTGAGAGCGAGAGAGAGCGTGAGCTGGGGGAGGAGCAGAGGGGGAGGGAGAGGGAGGTATTCTCCAGAGACGCTGTCCTGAGCACAGATCCTGATGCGGGGCTCGATCCCATGACCCTCAGATCATGACCTGAGCTGAAACCAAGAGTCAGATGCTCAACCATCTGAGCCACCCAGGTGCCCCTTAATCTTTTTTTTCTATTTCTTTATGTTTTGACAGCTAATTTAGGTGTTGAGTAGTCAGTTGGAATTCTTTTTATTGCTATCTTTTCATTGCTATCTATTCAGGTTCACCAGTCTTTTCTTCCGCAGTGTCTAATTTGTTAATCTCATCCAGTGTGTTTTTAATTTTACGCATTGTAGTTTTAATTTGTACAAGTTCAGTTTGTGTCTTTTAGAAAATATTTCTACAATTTCCCTTTACTATTTGAATATGTGGAATATGGTTATAATACTTGTTTTAATGTCTTTACCTGCTAATTCTAAGGGCTGTGTTGATTCCAGATTGATTTTTTTAAATCTCTCATCATGGGTTGTGTTTTCCTGATTTTTTTCCATGCCTGGTAATTTTGATTGTGTGCCAGACATTTGTGAATTTTTACTTTGTTGAGTGCTGATTATTTTTACATTCTTATAAATTTTCTTGACCTTTTTTTCTGGGAAATAATTTGATCTTTTGAGTCAGACTTCTGAGATTTTGTAGGTGACACCAGCAAGTATTTAATCTAATTATTCCTCACTGCTGAGAAGATACTACCCTGTATAATTTATCTTGATGCTTCCTAGTCTGGTTGTTTTGTGTGTGTGCGTGTTTGTTTGTTTTTAAGATTTTATTTTTAAGTAATCTTTACACCCGTGGGGCTCAAACTCACGACCCAGAGAGTAAGAGTTGCACGCTTTTTTTTTAAAGATTTTATTTATTTATTTGAGACAGAGAGAATGAGAGAGAGAGAGCACATGAGAGGGGGGAGGGTCAGAGGGAGAAGCAGGCTCCCTGCCGAGCAGGGAGCCCGATGCGGGACTCGATCCAGGGACTCAAGGATCATGACCTGAGCCGAAAGCAGTCGCTTAACCAACTGAGCCACCCAGGCGCCCAGAGTTGCACGCTTTATTGGCTGAGCCAGCCAGTTTGTTGCCTAGCTTCTCATAGCTTGCTGGCCATCTTTGGCATTCCTTGGCTTCTGCTGCATTATCCTGAACTGTGATGATGTACTTCCTGTGTGCGTGTCTGTCTCTGTGTCCAAATTTCTTTTTCTTGTAAGGGCACCAGTCAGATTAAGGCCCACCCTAATGACTTTATCTTAACTAATTATATCTGCAATGACCCTCTTTCTAAATAAGGTCACATTCTGAGGTACTTGAGGTTAGCATTTCAACATGTATTTTGAGGGGACACAATTAAACCTGTAATATCCCCCCACCCCCTGACATACCACTTTTATGCTCTTAGAGTCTTACCTTTGTTCCTCCCTCCTCTTGGGCTGCCCATTTTCCTTTCCTCTGCATAGCTTACTTTAAAACCCCCTACTAGTGATAATTAATCTGTATTTAGAAGGCATTTTTATTGTGCTTTTTATTACAAGTATTTACATGGCTGTTTGTTGCACAGACTTGTAATAGTTTTGAAGAACTGGAAAGGACACATTTTTGGAATTGTGTCCTAGTTCTTTGCTCCCACCCTAGTACCACCTGTAGAACTTTATAACTAGTGGTTTCTTGAACTGAATGTATTAAGGATTGTGTCTAAGTAGACAAGCTGTAGGAGGGAAACATTTAAGTATTTAGGAAGGATTGGAGGTTCAGGAATCTGGAGTTGGGGAAGCCACTTGGGAGGTGTTCATAGTAAGCCAGACATGCGTGAATTTATTAAACAAGTACTCATTGTGCTTACTAAGTACAGAAGCCTCTAATAGGTGTTAGGAATAGAAAGACCTGTGAAAATACCAGAATCTGCCTTCTATTCTTACGGAATTTACTGTCTGTGAAGAGTTATGAGGTAAGAGAACAGAGAAGATGCATACAAAGGAATTTCCTATGGAACCCTAGACAAAACTTGAAGAATGATTATTCATTCAGGGTAGAGAATGAAGAAGAGTCAAAGAAGCATGAGATCAAGCCTGGCTGAGTGAGAGAGTATTTTGTTAGTAGAAATGGGAAGTCAGGTAAAGGCCTTCTGTTTTAGGGAGGAAGATAGATAAAAGATAGATAAAATGATACATAAAATAAAGGGAAACTCTAAGTAAAAATTCCACACTGCGGAAAATTCAGAAATGAATAATGAATGGTAAACATGGGTCTTGCTTTCCCATAAAAGAGAGCTCATGAGCAGTTAATTGGGTGGAGGGGCTGATGTTAGAGTCAAGAGCAGGGCTTCCTGCTCTTGGTAGGTGATATCCTGAAAATGTTGGAAGGAGGAGTGAAAGGGCTAGAGACCTGGGAGGGGATGCTGGGATGATCATTTCTATTTCACTGATGAGGAAGCTGGGGCACAGAAAGCTAAGAAGGGTGCTCAAGAACATAGGTTGTAAGTGTTGGAGCTAGAATTCAAACCTGGGTAGTATGGGTTTTTAGTTCTGTGCTTTTAAGGCAGTACTCTGAGCTTGTCACTAATTTTTTTCTTTAAATCTACTCACTTATTTAATATGTCCGGTTTCTTTCATAAAGAAACTGGAATGCTATGAGAAAGTTAGAACATCAGCCTCACTTGTCCCTGATGGAAGACAGGAATAAAAGTAAGAAAACCAGAGTAATTCTGTTAAATTCATAAAATGTACAGAATGTATACCTGAAAATAATGGAACTATTTATGATCAGTTAGTAACTAAGGAATATTCTGGTAGATGTCAGGTGGTTTAAGATAATGAAATGGTGTGTGATACAAGCAACAAATATTGAGCATTTATTGTGCAAAGCATTTCTCTTGGTGCTGGGTATGTACTAGTGGGTGAGACAGAGTCCTTGCTTTCATGGAGCTTACATTCTGATGGATAGAGATAAACGTCTAAACAAGTAGATAGTTGGGGAAGCTGGAGTTTTTGCTAGGAGGGTCAGGGGTGTTCTCTCCGAGGGAGTGCTTTACTTCTGGTTCATTTCACTTGTATCAGATGAGTATGTGTCTGTGGGTTATTCCAGTTTATAGTGACAATCACTGTCTTGCATAAGATCTTGAAAACCTATTCTTGTATCTTGAACAACCACTCTTTTTTCCAGTTGGAGTAGAGGAATGACAGTTGTCCATATGAAAGCCCAGGAAGCTCCAGATAAGAAAGTAGTGATTTGTAATCGCTGTCCATTTTGTCACAAACCCAAGAAAGAGGCGGGAATTTAGTGGTGTTTGGTCTTCTCAATATTGGCAGTCTTAACATTCTTATTATTGTTCATTTAGGGGTAAGGGCTTCTCTGCTTTTAAAACTGGGTACATTTTGCCACCAGAAATGTCTTCGGCATTAAGAAAAGAAAGTGGTAATATGCAGAAGATTTAGTTGATGAAAATCCTTGCTAGTGAGCCATACATACTATCCATATTTCTCAATAGTTAATGTGGAAGAACATTTTATAACTGAAAGTTGGAAAAAGTTTTCTGAGCCCTAGGCCTCTCAGTTCACTTATTTTGAATAAAATAGATTACACTGCACTGTCTCATTTTATCTATTTCCTTATTGTTGCTATATTTTTGAAAACAAAGGCATATTAATTTTTTCTAAAACATATTGAACTATATGCATAACTATTAAATGCTCACTGCAGCAAGTACAACTCAGCTATCAAGTTGCATTTTTCAGAAATTTAAAAAGAAAATAGCCTGTTTGGGTCCATGGGGGGAATTTTTTTTTTTTATTCATTTTGATTGTCATTATTAAGTAGTTAATGGGGAAATTGGCACTACTTTCCAGCTATTAAAATATTTTACTGTCTTGACATTTGAGAATTCATAGCATGAAAACAGCTTTCACATCCTTCAGTTTTTGAATTTGTGTGGTGGTTTAGAGTTTATAAAGTACGTTCACATGTGTGAGCTGATGCGACCCTCTTCTAGGTGTTGCAACGATTTGTCATCCCCACTTTGCAGAAAGGACAGCTAAGCCTTGGAGAAGGTCAAGGTCATACTGTGAGTTAGTAGGACTGAGGCTAGAATTTGTTCATGCTTTTTAATGCAGTATTTACTCAGTGCCTCTTGTATGTCATAGGCCTTGTGGCCATTAAAACTAGCAAGTCCTGGCTGGCACCCCTACTTCCTGCTGTTAAAGCACAATATCTGGATAGGCAGAAGGAGTTCCTGCTCTGCTGGTGTTGTCTCTGTAATTCTGGTGCATGCAGTTTTTGGTTAGACTCACTGCTCCACCAGTTGAGATACTGGTCTCGGTGACCATTTCTCCTTGTTAGCACTTGTCCTCCCCTCGCTAGTGACAGTGACGGCTTGGGAGGGGAGGAGAGGGCACAACGTTACGTATAATAATCTCCCTACTCAATCTGTGTTTTAGTCTCATGAGGTTGAGTTAGTTGAGTCTGGCCATAATAATTTTTTTTTTTTAAGATTTTTATTTATTTATTTGAGACAGAGAGAATGAGAGAGAGAGAGCACATGAGAGGGGGGAGGGTCAGAGGCAGAAGCAGGCTCCCTGCCGAGCAGGGAGCCCGATGCGGGACTCGATCCAGGGACTCCAGGATCATGACCTGAGCCGAAGGCAGTCGCTTAACCAACTGAGCCACCCAGGCGCCCTGGCCATAATAATTTTTGAGTGCTATTACATGCTCATTCACCAAAGATTTGTCAGTGAATGGAAGCTGCAGTTCCATCCTTAAGGACCTTGTATCATAGTTGGGGTGAAAGAGATAATAACACAAACACATGTACTGTAGAAATATATATTATATACATAAATGCATACTATTTCATATTATATAACTATGTATAATATATAAACATGTTAGCATGTGTATATATATATGCGTATGTATATGAATGATAATTTCAGAGTGCCTCATACTAACCTTGTTGCTTCTGATGTCTCAAGACCTCAAATCCAGCCTGCTGCCTTTTTGATAAATACACAGCCACACTCCCCGGTTTATGTATTGTGTGAGGCTGCCTTTGTGCTACAAGGGCAGAGTTGATTAATTCAACAGACTGTGTGCTTCACAGGCTCTAAAATATTCACACTTTGACTTTAAGAAAAAGTTGGCTGACCCCTGCTCAAACCTTGACAGCCATTGTATTTGAAGTTATGGTTCAGCTTCAAAGCTAGAAAATAAAAGATTGATTTGAGTAGCCAACAGTGATGACAGATGGTTGGAAACTTTGGGATGTAGAGGTAGTTTCCATCCCCTGGGTGTGGGATGGATCACTGGTAAATCAAGAGGTGGAGGTGACTGATTTTGCTTTGAGGTAGGGAGCCTGTTAGTTTTCAGAGAATATTTATTGTTGGTGTTTTCTGTTAAGTGTGAATTGTGTATGGTGATTTAAAAACAGTACATTAAAATGATAAAGTAATAAAAGTGTATATAAAGTAAATAATGATATTTGATCTTGTTTCCCTAGAGTCCCACTCTTCAGAAGTATTGGTTAATAAGAGCTGTTAAGAGATGGATTTTTCTGTCTAAATATTACCTTCTTCCAAGTAATTTTTTAAAAACCTGTATTTTTGATCTTTTTTCCCCGTTGTGACTTCTTGGTTGACTTGGTTCCTCAAAATGCAAAGAATAATGGTTGTACAGTTGAGTATTTGTTACTTATAATATTAATGTAAAATAGTTTAGAACGGATTTTAATAGAAACCTTTCTGTCCGTTGATGAGTTGACACTGTAGATTTTTACAATTATCCTTTATTCTAATAATTCAGGTACTTGTGTGATATCATCACTATTTTAAATCTTAAAAATTTTAATAAAAATCTTTATTCTACCCATAACCAGATCACCTGGGAAGTATTTGAAAAATACTGATGTCTGGTCTCCATTTGAGACCTAAGAGTCCAAATTGTTAGAAGTTGGGGTGTCTTCTGTATTTTTGTGTGTGTGTGTGTGTCTTCTGTCATTTTAAAAGCTCCCCAAGTGAGCTATTGAGAAGGTAGGACTTTTTATAATATAACTTTTCATTATGAAAATTTGTAGGAAAATAAAATCTGTAGGAGAATATGCTTCTAGTATAGGTCATGATTTCTCCTGGAAAAACATTTGTATACTGAGTTTTTTTGAATTCGGATACTGAACAGAGAAGAGAAATATATGTATAAAACAGGGATTATTTAATTTGGTTTGAATGTTCATATCAGTTCTTTCCCTCTTACCCTCTGCTTTTGTACCTATTCTCCAAAAAAAAGTCTACCCCCTCAAAACCAAAACCACATATCCTTAACTTGTGGGAGGTAACTTTGTATTAGTGCAGATCCTTACTAATGGTAAGTGTCCTATATTTGGTCAGTGTTTTCAAATTTGGAAATAATATTTAAGTGTTTACTAACCTTTCTAGGTAGATATTAATATCTGTATTCATTTTGGTGGGCTAACGGGTATAATAAACATACCCAACCTGTCAGTGGTTTATTTCTTGCTCATGTAATAGCCCATTGACATCTACACCAGGGGATAACTGCCCTGCTCTATACAGTTATTCAGGGATGCTAGACATTTTTCCTATACTATATACATATACATACATACAGTGTCCAGAGGTCATCACCCTGGGTTTTAGCATCCAGTCATCAGATTGGGAAAAAAGTATGTATACATGGGAGATTTTTTTCCTTTTTAAAGATTTATTTATTTATTTGGGGGGGGGCAGAGAGAGGAGGAGGGACAGAGGGAGTGGGAGAGAAGCAGGCTTCCTGCTGAGTGCAGAGCCCCAGGCAGGGCTTGATCTCATGACCCTGAGATCACGACCTGAGCCAAAATCGAGAGCCAGATGATTAACCGAGTGAGCCACCCAGGTGCCCTTACATGGGAGATTTTTATGGGTTAGGCCTGTAGTACCACACACTTACGTTGATATTCTGTTGGACAGGTCTTAGTCACGGGGCCATGTTAACTGCAGGAGGAGCTAGTTGCATCAGTCAGGAAAAAGAAATGCCTTTGGTTATTGATGAGCAATCTAGTCCATGTGGCAAATGCAGCCACCATAAATGTCATCGGCAAGACATTGATTTATTCTACGTAGTTATTATTGTTCCTTTACTCATTCTGCCATGTGTCTGCTATATATATATAGTTTCTGATATATATATAATAACCAACCCCCCACCTGTGATCTTTTTTGGGGGTGGGGGTGATGGTCCCTCATTGTTCATTTATGTGATAGTCATGGTTCTTGGATGCAGACAATAGGTACTCATCGTTGGCTAACTTGGGCAGAAGAAAATGAATTTAATGGAGGGCTATAAGTTTGCCACAGAATTGATTGGAAAGGTGGAGACTGCTAGAAAAATAAGTAGGAACCAAAGAGGCAGGCGGCAGAGGACACAGCCAGGGTTGAGCTGTAGGCCCTTCTGTTTAGGGCGCCACTCCATGGCATTTCACAGTGAGTGTCTGTGTGAATGTGCGCTCACTGTCCCTGCGCCTTGCAGGAGTGACTCCTCAAGTTCCTTAACTCTGAGCAGGAACATTCGTTCAGACTTTAGTTACTAGCAAGCCCTGGTTACTGAGGTGTAAGGAAGAGTGAATTTTTGTTACTGTTTGGCTTTTATAGTATGAGGCATGGCTTTTTTTTTTTTTTTTTTTTTTTGGTCTTTCGTGATACCCACAAACTATGAGAGTGCCCTGATAATGAGTGACCAAAGAATGACAAACACTTCAGGACGTTTTCATCAGGAGAAAAGGTCCCGTGTTGTGGTGTAAGATAGGAGACTGTGTTTCAGTCTTAATTTGCCACTGACCTTTTTGGACAAGTCATTAAACATCTCTGGGTAGCAAGTGCCCCCTCTGTAAATTGAGGTGGGGAAGTTGATATATCTAATAATACCTATTTATTCACTCATTAAATAAACATTTACTGAGTGCCTTTATGTTCTGGCATAATATACATGAGTAAGATATCTTAGCCTTCCCATAGTTTGGTGGGTGAGTGGATAAATCATTCTAATATAATTTGGGTGAAGTGCTCTAAATAGCTCAGCCCAGGGTGGTAGGGTAGCTCATGAAGAGTACCTCATCCAGACAAGGAGGCGAGAGTGTTGTGGTCAGGGGATTCAGAGGTCGCTGTTTGCTTCGTGCACCCATTCATTTAATCGTGTCTATGTGAAATCTTTGCATTGTTGTAGTTAGAATACACAGTTCAGACCAGTCTTTCCCTCATTCATGGGTACTGATTGTGAGGACATACTGATTACCTCAGCACAGAGCGTGCTTGCTGTGTTTACAGCAGAAGAGTAAGGGAAGGATGAAGCAGGGGAGTAATTCACTCTAGGATTCTGGAAAGATTTCTTAGAGAAGATGACATTAGATCTGGGTCTTGAAGTTTGAGTTCAAGATTTCTAGGAGCAGAAAAGAGGTGAACAGAGACTGTATTCTGGGCAGGGAATAGTTCTGTGCAGGCCCCGTCAGTGCCCCTGAGAGTAAGGATGCCTGTGGAGGGACAGGATGGAGAGAATGGTAGCCACTGAGGCAGGAAGTGTAAACACTTAAACCTGGAAGCTCTGATGTTTTAAAGTGTCGGGGATTTTGAAACTTTTTAAGGATGCAAATTTGACAGCATTGGGGAGAATTAACTTAAGGCATGGAGACTAGAGAAGGAGCAGTTACCGTAGAGTCCCCTCTCCTCACTTTCTTCTGAATTAGGCTCTTGACAGTATGAAAGTGAACGGATTTGTGAGACCTTCCTGAGGCCAGAGTCACAGAATGTAGTTAGATTGTGTGTGTGTGTGTGTGTGTGTGTGTGTAGGGGGGTGGAAATGAGAGCGTGAATAAGATGGAGGTTTCTAGCTTGAGTGGGTGGATGGGGAGATACCATTTGTAGACGTGGGTCACATGTGGCTCTGTGCCTGCTCTCCAGCCTGGTCAGACCTGGCTCATAGAGGGTGCTGTGCCTTTCAGCTGAGGCTCAAGTTAGCCTTGGAATCTGTCATAGCGCGTGTTCCAGACGGCCACCGCCAGGCTGTTGAGTTTGTACTTGAGGGGAAGCCTGGTTGCCCTCTCTGTTATAAGGGATGGGAAGGAGAAGAGGCATACCCTGCTCTGTGGTCCCCTCTCCAGTTTCTCTTTTCTGTGTTTTATTGTCTTCAAAACACTAATCATTTTCTTATATTCTCAAATTTGCTTATTTATTATCTGAGAGTTCCCCTGTCACTGGCAATAAAGTAACACACCTAGGAGGCCAGAGACTTTGCTCATCATCTTCATATGTATGTCTTTAATGCTCTGAATTTTGTCTGGAACCACACTGTCCAATAGAAATAAAATATAAACCACTTACGTAATTTAAAAGTTTCTAGGAGTCACAGTTTAAAAAACAGTAAATACAAACAGTAACATTAATTTTACTAATATATTTTATTTCACCCAATATATTTAAAATATATTATTTCAAAATTAAAAATTATGAATGAGATATTTTACAGTCTGTTTTTTTTTTTTCCCCCCCTGGTACTAAGTTCTTGAAATCCTGCACATGTCTTACATTTACAGCATATCTCAATTCCTATTAGCCTCATTTCAGGTGCTCCATTAGCCACCTGTGACTGCACAGTGGCTACCATATTGGACAGCTCAGGTCTAGAGCATAGCAGGGGCCCAGTAAATATTTGTTGAATGAATTAATTAGAAGAAGATAGATTGGGTGTTAAAGGCGTATATAGAATGGAGGAAGGCTTTTGTTTTTACAGTGAGGAAATAGAGCATATTTATGTATTTGCTGGACGTGGAGAGAGAGGTGTTAGGTTACCTAACAGGAGACAGAGGGGTTAATTGATGGAGGAAGGCCTCCAAGGAGGTGGTTGGGAGTGGATTCTGTAGGCCAGGTAGGGGATGAAGGTTGCCTTGCTATCTCATCTCCTTTGAAGAGGTATATTCTTTGATTACCTTTTATGAGACCCAAATCCAGTTTGTTTAGTGTAAAATTCTAATTGGATTGTTTTACAACTATTCCTTTTCCTCATTATAGGTATTAGATAGTTGAGGGTTATTTTAAAAGCCTCGAAAGTGGTTTTCCTAGGGACTTAAGAAAAGATCCAATCATTATATTGTGCACCTGAAACTAGTATGTTATATGTCATTTATACTTCAATTAGAAAAAAAGTTTTAAAAAGAAAGGAAAATATCTTTTTAGATGGGAGGTGGGAGAAGTGTTATTGGCGTGTATCAGCATTTTTACTTTGGTGTCATTCAACTAGAAAAAGAAGTATTTTCTGTATTAAAAATTAGCCAAGTCTGATTTTTAGCATTGTGATATTTGGCATTATAAGATTATATACTATATATGCTGAATATAAAGAGGTTATTTCCCCCAAATTACCCCTCAGCCCTTACATATTTTGAGTTCTTAAACAGTCTTTTTTTTTTTTTTTTTTTTTTACCCCTATAGTCTCTCATGTTAAGGGGTGTACTGTTAATGTGAGGTAAACTTCTGTTTGAGGAGAAGACATAGGCCTTGTGGGACCTCTTTGAATAGTAGTTTTAGGTGCTTATGAAGGTCACTGGATGTAAGGAATGTGTACAAAATGAGGCAGAGAAATGTAACAACAGTTTTTGAGGTTATGACCTCACGTTTTCAGGTGTTGATGTCGTAAGTGAAACTTCTAAAGATAATTTTTTAAAGCATTGTAATAGAAATTGCGAATATACACATAGGATTAACAGAAAACATCACGTGTTGTAGTTGTTAAAATACTTGATATCCTCGTTACAGCGTCCCTGTATGGCGTTGTACAGGGATTCAAAAAATGTGGTATCCACAACTTAGAAGTTAAGATTATATGTTTTAGAAAACCTAGATGACTTTTTAAAGGAAATCCAGTGACCACAAAGTCACTGGTATTGAAGATGGAGGTAGGCTTTTGCCTGTACTGAGATGGGTGCGTCTCACATTGTATATAGATAGATACGTAATGTTGATCTCAGTGGGGAAGGTGAGATCTCCTTACTCTTGATTGGTACGTTCGGGCATCTGTGGTGATGTCCGAGCTGGAAGTCACTATGGGGATGGTCATTCAGGAGTGTTCAACCTTTTTTTTCTGCCCAGGTGTCTGGAGCAGGTTAGGTTACCTCTGTCAGAAAGAGGCTCCCAGGACAGTGCTTTGGAGACAGGGAAGGAGGAGGAGAGTGGTGTGTATATTTTGTAGCCATCTCAGATGGGTAGTGCTACCCCCGCTGAAAGGGATGGAAAGGGGCTGTCTGCACATGGGGCATGTTTTCCCCACAGTCATGGTGCTACGAGCCCAGGTCAGCACCCTGGCCTTCTGCTCCCAGGGCCAGTTTTCTTTTTTTCTGCTTCACCCTTTTCCTTCTCCTTTAAGACTTTTGTACTTTTTCTCCTTTCTCTTTTCAAAAAAGTTTTTAAACTGTCATATGCTTGATAAAGTGACAAATACTAGAAGTCAATCTTTAAAGTTCAGATCATAATACATTTAAGGAGATATCATCATCCAGCTTAGTCCCCTTGCCTGACTTTCTAAGTGTCACCACCGTTTTCCGAGTCACCTAGGCCCAAAACCTCTGAGTCATGTTTGAATCCAGTTTGTTTCCCCTCTTCCATATTTGGTCAAGTGGGCAGGTCCTGTCACTTATACTTCACAGTGTCTGTTCATATGTCTCCTTCCTTTTCTAACATTACCCTCCTAAACGCTCTCACAGTCCTTTGCTTGGACTGTTGAAGTAGGCCCCCGATTGATCTCTGCTTTTGGTCTCTCCCTGTTCCGATCCATATTACACATCAATTCTGTTATGATAAGCTTTAATAATAGGACATTTATTGAGCACAAACCGTGTGCCATATACCACTTTAAACATTAACTCTTTAGTTTTTATAATCTTGAGGTACAAGTACGGTTACCAACCCATTCTGCAGAGATAAAGGGACGCACAGATTTTATTAACTTACTCAGAGTCACACGGTAGCTAGGTAGTAAGTGGCAAAATTGAATCTAGGCACTCTAGAGTGTTAATTGCTGTAACTAAAACCACAATAGGAGTCATGTCACTCCTGGCACACCTTCCCTGGCACCCTCTTGTTTTACAAAATCCCAATTCCTTAGCCTGGCAATAAGACTCTTGGGCCCAGCTTGCCCTTCTGTCCTTAACCTACTCTTGTGTGTTCTCCAGCCAACCTTGAGGCGACATTTGAACTGCTACTTGGAAGAGAAATGAAAGTTGATCAGGCAAAGCAGTAAGGCAGTAATGTTTGAAGCAGAGCGGGGGTGTGTGCTTGAAAGCATGGGGGCACCTCCAAGGGCCTAGAGCCTTGCAGAGTTCCAGAATGTCACAAGATGAGGCTTCACGTGGAGGTCAGGCCCAGATTGTGGCCCACTTCCTAGTCTTGTCTTTAGGACATATGCATGAGCTCTTTACAAAACTCATGGATGCTTAGAGAACTTGCTTTTCTTCTTTTGATGTGAAGTTGACTTGTTTTTCCTAGACTCCTTTTTAAATTCACCTCTCTTCTGCCACAGTCACTGGCGTGTCTCGTTTTCACCTGAATTGATGCAGGGTGTATTTGGGAAGGGACACTCTGAAGCTGGAAGCTGTTTCCTAGCCCCTGTCTCCTTTCCTTGTCGTTCCTTTTATCTTTACTCCTTTGCAGGGTTTCAGCAGTCTCAGCTTTTAGGAGGGGTTTCTCATGTCTCTTGAGCACTTCCCCTCTCACTCCTGGCTTTGAGGCCCAGCTCAGAGTGGTGAAGAGAGTGTTCTCTGGAGACAGCCAGTCTGGTTTTCCTAACCACTTAGGAACCTGTGGTACCAGCCTGTGTGAGCCTGGGAACGTGGGGCCACCACACTTGGGGCGCCTCTCCAGGTGCTTGACTTGAGCTTCTCTCTGTGTAAAAACAACAACAAGTGCTGTAATAATGCCACCTCATTTACAGAGCTTTTGGGGAGTACAAGGGCATATTGGAACAATATCTGGCATGAAATAAAAGTTCGGTGAATATTACTAATTTTATTTTGATTATTTTTTCTTGAATTGTGACTACTCAGAGTATTCCGGTAAAGGGTCATAGAGACCTGCTTTAACCATACAGTTATTATTGAGGCTACTCTGAAGAATTTTGCTTGTTTTACTTGTTTATTGACTGACTTTTTGACTTCTAGTGAGTTTGAAAACTTTTATATAGTTACTATTGGTTTGTAAGAATTGCATCTTTTCCCTGTTTTTTTTTTTTTTTTTTCCCTGAAGTGAGGGTCATGTCTTGGTGTTTTTAATTGTATTGTTAGAGAGCTTTCTTATGTATTAAGGATATTGTATAATACTTTGGACAATAACGTGTTCCATGCTGTTTCCATTTGGCATAGAACTCAGGTACAAGTTTTAAGCACTTTTGCACAGTAGAATTGGAAGAAGGAAAACTAATTATGAGCTCTAAAATGATGTGTTTATTTGCTACATAAATATACTTTTAATGGAGGGTTACTTTTTTTTTTTTTAAGATTTTATTTATTTATTTGACAGAGACAGAGATAACAAGAGCAGGAACACAAGTAGCGGGAGTGGGAGAGGGAGAAAAGCAGGCTTCCCGCCAGGCAGGGAGCCCGATGCGGGGCTCGATCCCAGGACCTTGGGATCATGACCTGAGCCGAAGGCAGCCGCTTAATGACTGAGCCACCCAGGTGCCCTGGAGGGTTACTTTTTTTATATTATTAAATTTTATAACCGCTATTGAACAGTTAACAGTTTGCTCAGTGCTTAACTTCTAAAGTGTCTTTGGTCAGATGAATATCTTGCCTTTTGGGCATTTTGTAATGGAACATCCCTGTAAATATACAGTGTTTTAATTGGGATCACAAAGCCAAATGATTGCCTCATTGGATAATTTTAAGTGTTATGCTGCAATTCAATATAGGTACCCAAGTACTTAACTAGATTTAAAAATATCTTGTGTGTTACAGCTGTTTAGCTAGAACTAAAAATGAGTGGGGAGTATGTGTATGGTTCTCTTTTCTGCTTGGGACAGGAGAGGGGGAAAGTTTTTTAAAAATATGTTGGGTGGTTTTGTTTTGGTTTTCCCCCTCTCAGCTGCTGTCGCTCTGCCTGCTTTGGGAGAAAGCAGAGGTAAAGATCAGGGAAGGTCTGAGGCTGCTTTCTTTCCAAAGAAACCTTCTGTGCCTGAAACTTGGTAGCGTCTTCAGACATTTCTTAAAATGCCATGGTTGTGGCATAGTTGAAGGTGATTGATGGCCTGTGGTAGGTGACATTTCTGCCTGTGTTGTATTCCTAGCTGCTGCTTTCTGTGTTTGGATCCTTCTCCCCTCGAGGGGAAGGCAGCTAGAAGGCAGTGTTCAGCTTTTTAATGGCTTCATAATATTTCATCTTTTCAGTGTGTTATATAATATGTGATTTTTCTTTTTGTACTTCCAGGTTTTGGGAAGTCAACTTTAGTGTGCTTATATAGGCCTTGACAAAGTTATGGTTAGGGTATCTGAAGAAAACTGGAACAGGGTGGGAGAGGGAGGGCACGTCTTTGGGTAAATAAGTTTTGTTTATATGTACATATATATATATTATATATGTGCGCATGTGTGTGTATACATAACATTTTAATATTTTTTAGATAAGTAGCATTTTACTGTTTTTGTATAGATTTTTTTTTTTAAAAGGAACAAAGTTAGAATATACCTGACATTATTTAAAATAACGTCTCTTAAACTCCAAACAGACTTTGGAGCAGAGTCTTTTCTTTCCTTTGGCAACGATCTGTATAACATTTCAGATCCATGGCATTTTACAAGGGAGGGAATGCTCTGGGCTTACATGATTGGACAAGATAATGAATCCTCTCATTTCGTGTATGAGGAAATGGACTTGTTTGTAACCATGCTGTACTTGTGCTTGTGCTAAGGCAAGCAAGAGGAGGTCTTAAATCCTAGTCCAGTGTATTTCTTTCTTTTTTTAAGATTTATTTATTTTTTTGACAGCACAAGCAGGGGGAGCGGCAGGCAGAGGGAGAGGGAGAAGCAGCCTCCCCGCTGTCAGAGAGCTCGGTGCGGGGCTCGATCCCAGAATCCTGGGATCATGACCTGAGCCGAAGGCAGATGCTTAACTGACTGAACCACCCAGGCGCCCCTAGTCCAGTGTGTTTCTATATAGCAAGCTGAACATTCCAGATGTATTTCTTGTTTTTCCTGTGTTATAAATGAATATGCTATTTCCATGTTACAGAGGAATCTGTAGGGATGTAGAAAGCAGGACCCTGGACCATAAGGTTTCACAAAGGTGGTTACGAACCACTTGAAACCTGCACTTACCTTGTCTAGATTGTTCCAGTGCTTTCCCTTAACTGTCCCACAGAGACTGACTTGGGAAGAAGTGAACAGAAACCCCATCTTCTGATTGAAAATAGGAAGTGGCGTTCATGGAATGCTCTTGTCATGTTACTGCCAGTTAGGCTGGCTACTGCGAATCGTATCGCAGGTGTCTGGAATTGCTGAGACATCATCTGACAGGTACTTGTGTGAGAGACAGCTTTGAAATCAGGACTGAGAGTGTTGAGCTATATGGTCGCCGTCCTCATTTCTCTTGTTGAAAGACACTGGAATCTCAGGATCTGGCATACCATGTAAACTGAGTGATGATAATTTCTTAGCTTGCTTGAAAGAATTAGTTCCTTGATTATAACTAATATAATTTGTCGATTTGAATGACATGTCATTTTTGTAAAGCTCTTGAATCTTGACATGTTTATGACCGGCACACTTACCGAAGGCCGAATGGCTGCCGTCAGAATGGTTTCCGTCAGAGGGTGCCTTGTTCCGTTAAGAGAAGTGGCTGGCATTCGTACACATGGTCTAGTTGGGACTCCAGTTAATCTGCTCATTTTCTGTGGTATTAATCTGGATGCCTGGTAGAACAGCCATCGCATCCTGTGTATATCTTCTAGATACTCTCACTGTGGTTGTAGATGTCTTTCTTAGGGGATTGGTCACTCGGGTTAGCCCGATTAGTTACCTCTTGATAAATGATGTTATTTTAATACTCTGCTAGAAAGAAACTCCTGTAGTTCAGACCGTGTGTATATGACCAACACGCTGGTTTTGTATTAAGACACTGATCTTCCTGAAAAGGCTGCTTCAGCAGGTCCTGGCTCATTGGCTGTTCCCTCGTGCTGTTCCCTGGATTCTGCTGGTCTGGAAGGCATCATTTTTTGCCCCTCTGCAGGGCTGTCCAGTGAAACAACATCTAAAATTAAACTTCTATTAGAAACAAGTTTGCTTTTTTTGTCCCCCAAAGGACTGGGGTGTGTTGCGGGGGGGCGGTTAGAGAATATATAAATTTAAGACCGTTATAAGCCAGCAAGGATCATTCAACTACAATCATGAAGTTAAACTGTTTTTATATTGTATTTGCCTCAAAAGCATATTTGTGAACACTTTATGCAAGTGATTATTTTAGTTGTGTTAAATAAAGTGCTTTCTTTCGCGTATATTTTTTCTGGTAAAGTATTTGTTTTCAGTTTTTTAGAAGTTTTGTCGCAGTTATTTCAAATCAGTTATTTCAGGTAATCATACCTAAAGTATGTTTAATTTATTTTGCAGCATGTTAATCTTCCATTTTGTGTTGGCATTTCTAAATCTTCCAGTGGCAGATTCACTTTACAAATGGCGGGTTCACATTTATAAGTTGATGAATGTCTGTGCTCTTTTATACTACTCATTTAGTCAGTTAGGCAACAGTTACTTACAGAACTTGTGCTGTGTGCTGAGCACTGTTGTGAGTCCTGGGGATTCAGTAGTGAACAAAGCAGGATGAAGGGGTTTAAGGATTCATAAAAAGTGTAATCTCACCTCTAAAGTATCTCTAGAGACATTGTATATCTTTGTGTATCTGTCTTCTGTTTCAAGCACTCCCCCCTCCAATTCCTAGAAATTAAAGGATCAAAGGTTGCTTGCACCTTGTTTTCTGGGAAATGGGGAAAAATGGGTTTATTACTGATGAAACATTTTTATGTTATGGATACTGTAAAAAAAAAATACTTACCTGGAATTTTCATGACTATTGATAACCTATAAAATTATTATCTGCTTATTTTTTACTATTTAAAAATACTTGATAATTTTAGAATATTGGGGGCCATATAAATATAACCATATTAAATGTTATATTGTGTACAGTATAATAATTTCTGGAATCCAGCAGCTATATTTTGGATGACTATTTTAATTTCTTTTGTGTTCAGATGCTATTACTAAAAATAAGTTCTTGACCTCTTATTTCAGCTCTAAGAATTTGGTTTGCCTTTTGTAATTGAAAGGGTTAAGGACCCATTTACTGTAGGGTTAAGTAAGATTTTCTGTATTCTAGTTATCTGTCCATCTGGTCTTTCTTAGTAGGTGCTTGCGGGCTTACCATGTGCAGCCTTAATTAAGTTATGCTGTTGTGTACTTCTGTTTTCTCTCTCCCGTCCCTGGTGCTGTGGTTGTCACCTGTACGACTTTTATGTATGTTATAAACTCTACAGTATGTTGTTATTTTCGCTTTAAACAATGAGTTATCTCTTAAAAATAGTGATGAGAAATGTCTTTACTATTTATCTACAGTTCTACCATTTCTGTTGGTCTGTATTCCTTTGTATAGATCTCAGTTTCTGTCTGGAATCCTTTCCCTTCTGTGAACTGTGAACATTTTTGGAGTGCCAAGTCTGCTCTTGAAACATTTTTTCACTTTCATTTGTCTGAAAGTGTTTTGCCTTCATTTTGAAGGTTTATTTCAGTGGATATAGAATTGTGGGTTAAAGGTCTTTCTTTTATCATTTTAAGAGGTTGCTTTGTTTTTCTGGTGTGCATGATTTCTGATGAGAAGTCTGTGGTTCTGCTATATGTAAATGTGTATTTTCCCCACCTCTGGCTGCTTTTACAGTTTTTTTCTTCATCATTGATTTTTAACAATTGAGCGTCTTAGTGTGTGTGTGTGTGTGTGTGTGTATTGTTACACTGCTTGGGCTTGATTGAGTTTGGATCTGTGGGTTGATACTTTTCGTTGGATTTGGAAAACTTTTGACTTAGTTCTTCATAAATTTTCTTTCCCGAATTTCTCTCTCCCTCCCTTTTGATGCCTCCTTTAAATAACAATGTTAGCTTGACTTTATTCTGAAGGTTTTGGAGACTTGGTTTATATTTTTTTCCATTATATTTTATACTTATTTTCAGTTTAATTAATTTATAGTGCATTGTTCTTACATTCACTGATCTTTTCTTCTGCTGTGCTCCATCTGCTATTTGATCCATTCAGTGAATTTTACATTTCAGTTATTTTTCTTTCTTTCTTTTTTTTTTTAAAGTAAACTCCTTGCCCAATGTGGGGCCTGAACTCATGACCCCCAGATGAAGAGTTGCAAGCTCCACCAACTGAGCC